>NC_091130.1:115112913-115405413 GCF_040183065.1 Periplaneta americana
ATGCCTTTATGACCTAAAAATCTTTAAAAAATGCCCCTAAAATGCCCTAAAAATTGATCTTACATAATTGGCTTAGTAGGAAAAGAAGTTTCGTACTACTTAATATTTAGACAAAAAATTAAAATTAAATTCTAGTACCAACATTTAAGTTTATTTAATTTTACATATTTTTTTCTAAGTAGTACACTTTAATTCATTATTTTACCTGATATAGTTTCCACGTAGTCCACCACAAGGCCACTCTTATCCGGACCTAACAGGAATAGAGGAGTCTGTATTGAAGGAGTGGTTGGACTGATCCATTACGTGGGGGTGTACTACGTTAAAACGGCAATATTTGTGTACAAAAACGATTAAAATATTATACAAAATAATGGGTATTAATGGACAAAATATGTAGAGAAAATATCAAAGGAAATAAACATTATTTTGCATTAATAATGAGGATTTGTGGCCAAAATTAAATGAAATGCCTCAAAAATGACCAAATAAAACAAAAAATGCTCTTATGAGTTGAAACAGGCAAAAAATGCAAAAACAAATGCTCTAACGAATATGTCTTAAAACACTTAGTTTATCACATAACATATAAATACTAAAGCAGCTATGTTTCTGACTTACTAGAAAAAAGATGCAATTTAATAAAAATCCTAGTCCTAGTTATCAGACATCGGATGTTTAGGAAAATGCCTATTTTATTTGGATGTTCATATTTAAAGGTTTTCAGTAACTGTGCACGAATCATGAGAAATTAAGCATTCTGATGAAGTTTGATCTTGCCTTTTTTTGCCGTTTACGCTTTTTTCACCTTAATATGTACTTCTTTGCCATTTTCTTTCTTTTATATGTACCTTTTCTGCCTTTTTATTTATATGACTACTCACTCAACAATACTGCATTTATTTCTGCGTTCGAAACTAAGGAAATTACAGTTCTTATAGTAGCCATAAATATGGGACAACCTGTTGCAATGCAGTGTTGTTGTTTCGCTTACTCCGGAATCGACCTTGTTCTTATCCAGCACTGCTACCTGACTCCAGCACTGACCTACCCCATTAATTCTTGGCTTAGTTGCCTCATGAGTGATGTCTTATTGGTGTCACTTGTGAGGTTCAAACCTGTCCTCGTACAGTTGACTAAACAACAACAAACATCAGTTATCAGTCGAATAATGAAGCGTTGGATTTCCACTCTGATATCCCGGTTTCGAATCCCTGTGAGTCCAACTATAATTTGTGATGGACAAAGACGGTGCTTGTTGGTAGGACTTCGCGGCTCTACCGACGTCTCATTATTGTTAAATAAAATTAATCATCGTCACACTGATTTTGTCCAATAATGTGACAGAAGTTTGTGCGTTAATCTTGGAAAGTTGTTTGTTGTTTATTGTAACTCAAATTATGAAAGTGAAGTTGTGGATGAAACTACTTTTCCAGTGTACTTTGTTAAGTTACTTATGGCATTATGGATATTTACTTTATGAATTATGGATGATTCAATATAATTTCAATGCATTTTATTGCCCTATTTTTATTGTTCTTAAAGCCTTTTTAGGCGACTAAAATACCATATTTTAGTGCCTTAACTTCCGATGTCTAGTTATCATACCTTCTGAGGTTTACAGAATCACATAAGTAAGACATTACTTTCTCTGTATTCTTTGTACAGTACAGGTCATTGGCCTCTATGTCTCTTATCTCCCGCGGACTCAACAGATCTTCCTGTAGTTGCTAGATTTCGCAAGTTTGGCCTTCCACCTAAGCTTAAGTCTTCCAAGGGGACCAGATTCACATCGATAGAAAAGAGGACACAAAGCTTCAAAAGGAAGACATTTTTCGAAAAAAGAGGACAGAAACTATGTAGCCTACTTACAGTAGATTTAGGACTAGGGCTATATTATACTATAAATTACGTCAGTATATGTTTTCTTATAAAATATTTACAGTACAGATTTAGAATTATATCACACTTAAAAGTATGTTAATATTACAAAATAATTATGGTAAAACTTGATAATAATGATTTTACAGTTAGCTACATATGGAAGTCAAGGGAACTATAATTATTAAAGAGGACAGAACATAGCTATTTAGATTTAGGCTTAGGCCTATATTATACTTAAGATTATGTCAATATCTATTTTATTACAGCATACTTATGATAAAACTTAATAATATAAAATGATTTTTCATTTAACTACATAAAAGCCAAGGGAACTATAATCATTATCAAAATGCATAAAAAAGACCGCAGAAAATGTGAATTTAATATTATTTTTGTAAGCAAATAGAGTTACGATGATTGGTAAAGAGTACATTCCGTCGATGCTGCTGTCACCTACAGGCAAATTACTTGAAAAAAGCGCCAAATCAGATAATAGGATGTTTCTTGACTTTTTTTTAAATCCGCGGGGACACCGGACAAAAGCCTAAAGAGGAGGACATGTCCGAACAAAAGAGGTCATCTGGTCACCCTAGCCCTAACCAGCTCGATCGCTTACTACTGGATGTTCAGTTCAAAGTATGTCATGGCTCGCTGTATGCCGTCATGTGGCTAGTCGATGAGCCTAGAGAATTCAATCTTCCTACACTTCCGCAGAGGTGTATTACCTATGTGCCAGAGAAGTTGCCTAGAGAGTACGGCGTTCGTTCTGAAGAGTACTTACCGATACGTATGGTAACGCCGGTAGTGGCAGGAAACATGTACTGAGGTGAGTTTGTTTTTCTTACTGTCGAGATATGGGGTTAAGACGATTACTTACGTATTTGTTGATATTAATTTCGATGGTCAACATGGACACGGATCATTTTATTTCTATTGTGGAATGTTGCCGTACGCAACCGATGATAACAAATACCCTGCGTACGACTTGGCCGCGCAAAACACAGTTCGAAAGAGGTTATGGTAGCACACAGACCGTACAGACCGCCATCTGTTGCTACGACGTTCAAGTTATACCGTACACGTTCTCAAGTTCAGATTGAACGTCTTGAATAATAGGCAACTTCTCTGACATAAAAGCTGAAACTCGCTTCAAATCGCTGACTCATCAACAGTGACGTCATAACACACTTTGAAATGAACACCCAATACTGTGAAATCCTGCTCTTGATACATACTTCTAATTCCTCTGTTTTTTTCGAATTCTCTATTGTCCAATTTCAGCAACTGGGCCAAAATGTTCTTAAATATCCTGTTTTCAAATGTGTATAACACCTCCTGTGACCGCTTGGAGAATCCATGAATTGAAACCATAGCATAGTACAGACCCAGACACAAAAGCTGGACCACCTGAATTTTCCAAGTTCCAGTTATAACTTGGAAAACTAAGGTAGTCCCAAATTTTATTTCTTGGTATTTTTTAGTAACTACTTATGTTATTTTACGACGCTTTATGAACATCTTAGGTTATTTAGCGTATGACTGAGATGAAGGTGATAATGCCGGTGAAATGAGTCCGGGGTCCAACACCGAAAGTTACCCAGCATTTGCTCATATTGGATTGAGGGAAAACCCCAGAAAAAAACCTCAACCAGGTAACTTGTCCCGACCGGGAATCGAACCCGGGCCACCTGGTTTCGCGGCTAAAAGCGCTAACCGTTACTCCACAAGGTGTGGACTATTTCTTGGTATGTTGGATAACTGTTTTATAGTAGCCTATCTTGTTTTGGTTGTTTTAGATAAGATTTTGGATTTGAAGATTTTATTAAGACGTGTAAAGAAGCATTATTGGCATTTGATATTCTTTGTTGACTTTCAGATTCCATTTGTTTTGCTATGTAATTTTGCAGCCAAGAAAAGGTAACATTTATATCTATATAAAAAGTAGACTATGCGCGTTTTAGGCTTCCACAGTGAATATGATCAGAATTAGGCTTTTCCACCGTGTCCTGGAACTTAACATTTTCGACGTTTCGGAAATACACAGAGGTTTCATCGTCAGGGGAAATAGTGGTTATTAGAGATGAACAAAACTAACTGCCGCTCTCGCTCATCATTCTCGAAATAGCATTTGGTCGGCGTGGAAAGATTTAGTAACTTCGAATAACATAGGCTACATCATTCAAATAAATAACATTATAAATGTTTAAATGAGACAAAAAGACAAAACAGAACAGTATCTTAGTTGTCAAAATGTTCTGGTTCTATTATATGAAATTATCTATGGTTATATAAATAGGAAAAAAACAATTCTCAAATAAATTTGCATTTCTAAGAAACATAAAGCATAACGTTAATATCTTTTTACTTGAAATTGCACGCTTGATATCAAACATATGAAAAGAAAATTCCTAATTTTTTAATAAGGGCCTAGTAATTAAATAAAGATTGGAGAACGGATTATTGTACACTGAAAGGTAGAGATGATATTTCAAATAGGCTACTTGATTGTTTATACATATATAACAATTGCCAAAAGTAGATAAAAGTTCAGTCAGGTATAAACTGTGGCGATTCAAGTCTTCTTGACGTTCGGGACTTCGGGAGTGATCAATCTCGACGTCTCGAAACACTCACAAGCAGTCTTTACGTCAACGACGCGACGTATACAACATTGTCGTGCGGGTTTTCGGCTTTGCGGGCGCTGTTAGTCTTGCTTTCTCGATCGTTGTTCATCTGTAGTGGTCATATCAATTTGCCCTAATCTACCTATAGATCTGAAACTTTATAAATGTTAAGTTCCAGTACACGGTGGAATATCGAAAATTCTTCGTATTCTCTCTCTCCTGGTTTAGGATATCACTGTCATCGCTCCACCACCAGTCCTTCCGAGGTCGTTTAGGAATACTGTATTTTATTTCGAGGTACACGCAGGACGTTCTCACTACATTTCGTTTTGTATTTAATTTTTTTCCTCGGACACGGACAGAACATCTTGTATGCTCATTTGTAAACCTACTCTACATGTAAGGTTTGTTCCAGCAAGCAATTAATAATAATAATAATAATAATAATAATAATAATAATAATGATTTATATATAAAATATATACAATATAATATAAGATATTTACTAGAATTTCAAATGAAAAAATTAAAAAAACATGCTGAAACTTTCCTTCTGGAGTGTCAAAATGGCTTTAGAAAAGGAAGATCATGTGTAGATCCATTATTTAGTATCAAACTATTGTTAGGAAAAAGAAGAGAATTTAATTTAGAAACCCATACAGCTTTTATTGATTTTGTGAAAGCTTTGATAAAGTCCGAAGAGATCTTTTATTCGACATATTACAAAATAAAAAATATTCCAAATTTGCTATTACAAAATATAATAGAAATCTACACAGACAGCAAAATAAGTGTCAAAATAAATAACTGTATATCCGAAAGAAAATTAGTTAATAATGGAGTTCAACAATGTTGTCCACTATCACCAACTTTATTTAATATTTATATAAATGAAATTATTTTAAAATGGAACCAAATCTACACATCAGGAATCAAAATAACCAGTGCTCTAACATTAAATACCTTACTCTATGCCGATGATCAAGTCATAATTTCCAATTCAGAAGATAATTTACAAAGAGGATTGTATAAATTAAATAAAATATTAAAAGATTTTGGAATGGAAATTTCAGCACAAAAATCAAAAGTAATGGCATTTTTAGGACAAGACCCAGTCAGAAGTAAGATAATACACAATAACCAATGCCTCGAACAAGTGCAAAATTTCAATTATCTGGGTTGTGAAATATCTTATCAAAATGAAAAAGATGTGAACAAGAAAATTACCAAATTTACACAAATTCTAGGAATAATAAACAATACATTAAAAGCTAAATAAGTACAAAAATCTACAAGAATAAAAATATACAATACATTAGCATTACCCTCCCTTTTATACGGAAGCGAGATTTGGACATTAAAGAAAAAAAACATGAACAGAATCAAAGCAACGGAAATGAAATTTTTCAGGAGGACAGCAGGATATCTCTTTTAGACCGAAAAAGGAATGAAGAAATTTTAGAACAATTAGAAGTAGTCGGTAGAAGAAAAAATCAGTAGATACAAATTCAATTGGCTAGATCATGTAAGAAGAATGGAAAATTCAAGAATCCCAAAAATTATGATGCAATATAGGCCTAAACCTAGAGGACATCATCGACTAGGAAGACCTTTAGGAAGACTGCTAGATGGGGCCGAAACAGGTCTAGAGAGGCCTAATTCGTGAAGGATGATGATGATTTATTTAACCTGGCAGAGTTAAGGCCATACGGCCTTCTCTAACACTCAACCAGGAATAAAAGTGCGTTACAAAAAACACTACAAATTTACAAAGTACACTACAATTTTACACACAAAACTGAATAAGATAATAATAATAAAATGTAAACAACAAGTAAGTAGAAATCAGACATAATATATAAAATACAGAAAGAAAGAAAAAAGCATAATAAAAGCAATTCAGAACGCGTTACGAATATACCGAACATCTTTCGACGTATACCCTAGCTGAGTACGTTCTCAGAACTTGTTCGTTATTTTACGTTGTTGGAACGTTTCTTGAACTGTTCTTTCGCGGCCTTCGAAGTTTCTTCTCATATACTAATTGTATTTATCTTCCGAACTTAATTCGTAATAAAATATAACACTATCATCATCCATGATCGACTATTTTTTAATTTTAAACCGCTCAGTCTCGAAGCATTTTAACCTCAATCTCAAATTAAGCCATCTGCGCATGCGTCAGCAGTTCAGAATTCCTAGCCAGTTCCTGCTCTTAATCGACAACCAATTTCATTCGTTCCGAGCGAATTCCAAAGCACGTCGGAACTGGAAACTGGGAGTTAAGAATCCGTTCAGATCAGTTCATATCTTGTTGAAAAGTACAGTAGTGGCAAAAAAAAAAAAAAAAAAAAAACCGGACCGAACCTTGCACCTGATTTCAGAGCCTTGTTCACTATATCCGACGTTCACTAAAACCGAAGTGTCTATTTTTATACTACTGATGTTGCTATACATACAGTATTAATGTCCTTTGGGAAAGACCACGTTCAATAGCAGCACTAATGTTCTCTTTATCTTAGCTTAGACATCTGATGTTCACAGTTCGAAATCTAAATCTAATCTGGCCATTTAGGTAGTAGGCACTGATGATTTCGCACCTCTTCCCACTATTACATATGCCAGTAAAAATTTTTATACCCTCCCTAAGAATGTAAAAAAAATCGAACTTAACCCCTTCAGGCCTGATGTACATTATAGTGTACATTATTTGTTTTTTTTTTTTTCTTTTTTGGAATGTCTTCGATACTTTTAAATTTTTTGAAAAATTCAGTGTGATAGAAATGGAGAATATTATTTTTGAAACATTTCTATACCTGAATTAAAAATAAAATTCAAATTTTGGGGCCCCAGGGGTCAAAACTGTTCCAAAATTTTGATTTTCTGTGAAGACTTGATTTGGGAATTTTGGATCCCCGGAATGAATATGTAACCTGTTTTTTTTTTTCATTTTTTTTTTAATATAAATTCAGGGCTTAAGAGGTTAAAACATAACATTGTTTATGGTCAAATTAAAGAAGTGCCTAATATTTCACGCTTTCTATTCTGTAGGTGAATTTATGACATTCAACAATGGTGCATGAATATTTGTCTTGTATTAAGTACACATACTAACCCCTTGTGTTGTACTAATATATTGTAAAACTTGTGTATTTCAACTAGACTTTGACTATGAATTAAAACTTTGTAGTAGGTACTATTATTTTTTTTTTACATGTTCCATATTCTAGCTGTGAAACAATGTATGTATACCATGGAATGTAAATAAATACTATACAATACAATAAAAAAAACTCAGATCTGACCAGGAGTAGAGCCTGAAACACCTGTGCCTATATAATGAAGGACTACATTATGTTTTCAAAATGTTTAGGACATCATTGAACATAATTATTTATTATTTATTTATTTATTTATTTACTCTGGTGAAGTTTTTTTTTTTTTTAATTTAGACCTGCCAGAGGCCGTTTACCAAAGTTATCTTTGTTTTCTGTTTACTTTTTTCGTTTGTTTCCTTTGTTTTACTAACACTAATACAAACACAAACACAACACCCATGCCCGAGGCGGGACTCGAACCCACAACCCTTCGGACCAAGCGATAGAGATATGCCGTGCCCCTACCGCTTGAGCCATCCGGGCCGGCAAGTTAAGGAATACAGTAGAGACCATTTCAGTTTCAATCTGATATAATAAAACATTGATTATTAGAGGATAAAAATTCGCTCCGGCGCCGAGAATCGAACTCGGGTTCTTGGTTCTACGTACCAAGTGCTCTAACCACTGAGCTACGCCGAAGTTCAATCCACAGCACCTGATCGAATCCTTCTCCTCTTGTGTTTTTCCCTTTGGCAGTTGACTATGTCAACATATGTCGAACTTGGAGTCAGACAACAAAGGAAAAAACACTAGAGGAGAGGGACTCGATCCGGTGCTGTGGATTGAACTTCGGCGTAGCTCAGTGGTTAGAGCACTTGGTACGTAGAACCAAGGACCCGGGTTCGATTCCCGGCGCCGCAGCGAATTTTTCACCTATAATAATCATTGTTACCGTAACATATATTCTGTAGGATCAAAATTAATCTTTATGTATAATAAAACATGTTTGCAGCAGACCATTTTGAGTTATATCAGGATCAACGCCCTCGAAACCAGAATGGAGTTTAAACACGTCTCGTCTCTTAAAAAGATTCATGTCATCACACAAAACCGGAAGTCATAAAACTGGTGCACTTACATATCCGGTCGGAAACGTCGAGTAATGTTTACAACCTGAGACTTTATGAAAGCTGCCATATATAGATCAGTAAAATGTTTAAATATAAACCTTCGGACAAACTGAAGCATTTCCCAGCGGAATGTTCGCTGTATGCAAGCCGTTGTCCCCTTCAGAAAGAGGAGAAGTGAGCTATCTGACGTCAGAACTTGGCACGTGTGGCCCGTGACATCATCAAAGAAGAAAAAAAGCGAGGTGAATGAAATAAAAGATTGACACTCGATGAAGGATGGCTTCTTAAAACGTGAGACGTCTGTCTGATGACGTAGCGGGCGCCGATGGCTTGCATGCTAATTCCTATTTTTCATTATGGAATAAAATGTAAGTCGCGACTGAAATGTACGAAGTAGATCTAGTTATTACTGGATACTGCCTTCTCGACGTCACTGCCTACGCCGGGCACCGTGGTGGAAAGAATGTTATTTTCAGCCTAATTAAGTTAGTTTAATTATTGCACACCATTTTTTGGGATGTTCCCGTTAGCTTAGAGTTGCCAGGTCTAAAGGCTGGTTCACAATAAACCGGGAACGGAAACGACAACGAGAACGATAACGGAAATAATCTATACTAATAATAAATCTGTAGCCGAAAGTTTTCTGGTAATTTTCGATTTTCCAAAAACAATTGGTGTTAACATGTATAATTAACCATCCTGAAACCGAAAATCGCTTTTTTGAAATTTTTGTTTGTATGTCTGTCTGTCTGTCTGTCTGGATGTTTGTTACCTTTTCACGCGATAATGGCTGAACCGATTTATATGAAAATTGGAATATAAATTAAGTTCGTTGTAACTTAGATTTTAGGCTATATGGCATTCAAAATACTTTATTTAAAAGGGGGGGTTATAAGGGGGCCTGAATTAAATAAATCGAAATATCTCGCTTATTATTGATTTTTGTGAAAAATGTTACATAACAAAAGTTTCTTTAACAATGATTTCTGATAAGTTTTATTCTTTACAAAATTTTGATAGGACTGATATTTCATGAGATAAATGAGTTTTAAAATTAAAATAACGCCATCTAAGACGGTGCAATGAATTAAGAACAAATTACTTCGTCTATAAGGGGTCTTGGACAACAACAATTGAAACAGGGGCTTTGGACATCAACAATCGAAAGCTATTAAACATAGCCTACAGAGAATGCTTCTGTGTTTGTATGAAGTAGTATCAGAAGCTAAATTAACCGATTTGTATAATTAATTATTATTTCACCATTGGAAAGTGTAGTTTCTCTAGAGGGACATATTGCTATAATGTTATTACAGTAACGTCTGAGTAAATCGAGGACAGGTAAGATTAAAATAGCTTCTTATGCACAGAAAATTTGATAGGCTATTTTGTACATTCGTTTTCTGTATTTCTTAAAATAATATTTATGTACAGTCATTTTAATCTCAGAGAATTAACGAACAACGAGAGTGTATTGATTTAGTATGCAGTAATAGTACGTTAGCTTAGCAATCCATTATTTTATAATTCAAATTTTAACTATGCTCAATTGAATCGTGTTAAAATACATAAAATATATATGTAATAAATGCAATGCAAAAAGATGAGGTAATGAGCGAAGCAGATTATCTTGCGCTGTTGTAAAAGTTGTTCCCTGGATCAAACGTCCTATTTTAATTATGTAATTACTTTATATTTATTTCTAGCAGGTGCAGCGGAGCACACGGGTACGGCTAGTGTTAAAATAAATGTATTTAAATGTGAGCATTCACAATTAACTATTGTTACAAATACACCTTGTTCTTTCGGAGAGTATTCCACGAAAAGTGGCCATAAAATCCATATATTTTGAGTTATATTTTGCGTGATCAACTTATCACATTCACCGTCTTATTCTTACAAGGAAAGAGAACAAACTGAGAGATAAAATTCGTAGTGATTCTTTAAGTTCATCCAGTAATCTGTACTATTTTGTTAGTTAGCATTTCAGGGGAAGATTCAAATAAGAAATGAGAGTTTTTCCCCACTCTTGCAACCAATCTCCGACGCGAAACCGGCCGGCCAGTGACTGAGCTTTCTTTTTCCTAGTCGACAAATGACACCACACCCAAGCACCTGCTCCTTCAAAGGCGCTGAGTTACTAGCTTACCCTAACCTCTTACCCCGCAAGGACCATTCTCCCCTCACAGGGATTCTATTGTTAAACTTGTACGTACATTAGAACTATTTTACTGCATCTCTTTTTTGTTTCTAGGTATAAGTGTGGCATTAAAACTATTCACTGTAGAGAGAAATTGGTGCAAGATAACCGATTGATTCGTTACCTCTGACGAAAACTTTTAAGGACAAAAAAAATTAAATCATGGCACAGAGCGCTTTTCTTTTCCGTATAGAGCTGCAGTAAGTTTTCAGATGTATCTGCTCTCTCAAACAAACCCTTCAAACTTCCTTACCAAAACGTGGTAAAAATCTTCTATTGTAATGAACGGTAACTTATGTTATGGAGAGACTGTCTAATTGGTAACGTAAAAAAATGATATTCCCATCTCCATTCCAACCAGAGTGGCTTGTTTTCATTACCTACTATGTTCACATAAATAATCTGATCCCTGAATCAGAGCTAACAATTATGTGCTAAATTTATCTTCTAGATCTTCGCTTCTGAGTTACATTTAGAAAGTCGCCCTGAGTGGCGCAGTTGGTATAGCGCTGGCTTTCTGTGCCGGAGGCTGAGGGGTACGATCACGGCCCAGGTCGATGGCATTTAAGTGTGTTTAAATGCGACAGACTCATGTCAGTAGATTTAGTGGCATGTAAAAGAACTCCTTACAACTTACTTACTTATAATTGGCTTTTAAGGAACCCGGAGATTCATTGCCGCCCTCACATAAGCCCGCCATTGGTCCCTATCCTGTACAAGATTAATCCAGTCTCTATCGTCATATCCCACCTCCCTCAAATCTATTTACCTCTCGGCTTCCCCAAAGGTCTTTTTCCCTCTGGCCTCCCAACTAACACACTATAAGCATTTCTGGATTCGCCCATATGTGCTACATGCCCTGCCCATCTCAAACGTCTGGATTTAATGTTCCTAATTATGTCAGGTGAAGAATACAATGCGTGCAGTTCTGTGTTGTGTAACTTTCTCCATTCTCCTGTAAGTTCATCCCTCTTAGCCCCAAATATTTTCCTAAGAACCTTATTCTCAAATACCCTTAATCTCTGTTTCTCTCTTAAAGTGGAGTCCAAGTTTCACAACCATACAGAACATAAATATAAAGTAATTACATAATTAAAATAGGACGTTTGATCCAGGGAACAACTTTTACAACAGCGCAAGATAATCTGCTTCGCTCATTACCCAATTTTTTTGCATTGCATTTATTGCATATATATTTTATGTATTTTAACACGATTCAATTGAGCATAGTTAAAATTTGAATTATAAAATAATGGATTGCTAAGCTAGCGTACTATTACTGCATACTAAATCAATACACTCTCGTTGTTCGTTAATTCTCTGAGATTAAAATGACTGTACATAAATATTATTTTAAGAAATACAGAAAACGAATGTACAAAATAGCCTATCAAATTTTCTGTGCATAAGAAGCTATTTTAATCTTACCTGTCCTCGATTTACTCAGACGTTACTGTAATAACATTATAGCATTATGTCCATCTAGAGAATATAACTGTTTTATAAATTCTAACTTTCAGATTTTTTGACAGCATACTAGATGATAAAAGCTTCTCAACCGAATAATAACACGCATTTCCCATATTTATTCTGCGTTTAATTTCCTCCCGAGTGTCATTTATATTTGTTACTGTTGCTCCAAGATATTTGAATTTCTCCACCTCTTCGAAGGATAAATCTCCAATTTTTATATTTCCATTTCGTACAATATTCTCGTCACGAGACATAATCATATATTTTGTCTTTTTGGGATTTACTACCAAACCTATCGCTTTACTTGCGAACTCCTGCGGGACAAAATTCCGGCACACCGACGACGCTGATATAACCTCGGCAGTTGTGAGCGTCGTTAAATAAACCATAATTTAATTTAATTTACATTTAGAAAGTCCACTTCAACAAGTCAATGCCTGACACTCGAAGAACAGCAGAGGCTGCGTTTCCTCCTCATCACTACGTCTTCTATCTTTTCTATAGTTACCCTCGCAGCTGGTGTTTTCTAAGAGGGCACTGTCACGTGTAATCACTCCTGTCACTAACCTGATTTATGGTCTGGTATGATAAGAATTCCTGCAGTAAGTGATCCAAATGTTCCTTTTATCGTACGTTGACTATGATCGTATTCTTCTTCTACCGGAATCCAATACTTTGGTGTTAGTTTGATCTGCATAGTCTTGAATCCTTTGGTAGCAGCTTCTGAAGATGTCAAGACAGTACTCACCCACTTGGCAGTCGGAAAGTTGCTAATGTGTTACGTATTAGTTAGACACGAACACGTCCAAAGACTAGAGAATTACAGAGGACAGAAATTAGCATGAATTATACCGTACTACAGCCCTAGCTACAACGAAATCGGGGACATTCCATGCACCAGTGCAGAGCAAATTTGTTAACTGAATTTAATGGTACATGTTCCATCATTACTCAAAGAGGAAACGATTATTTTAATCAACAGTGGAGTAGCATGAAATTTTGAGCAGGGGAAGCTAACTCAAATTGTCTTCCATGTAGGCCTACATATGAGATAATGTATTGGAAAAATATAGTCTTAAAGTAAATAGTAGTCAATGTCAAGTCAGCAGTCCGAAGATTGGCTGGAACCTCGTAAGTAACACCAATAAGGCATCACCTCAAATGGTACGTAGTAAATTATGATTTCATGGTTTACACATATCTCTAACAAATAGACACGTATATGTATAATTTAACACTAGCTCACTCTCTGTCATATTTAGAGAAATCACAATATTAAAGGTCAATAAATAGTAATTACGTAAGTATGCGTCTGTCTTGGTTGTGTCCTTCATTGACAGCAAGGGAGTCGGTCGTTTGTTTTCTAAATCACACTTTTGTTCATAAGTCAGTCTTGATAATGGAATTGTCCTAAAAATTCAAGTAAATTAGTGTCAGCAACAGTTATTTCACTCATTATTTATTATATCAGCCACAATGCACACTAACACTTCAACTGAACACAACTCGCGAAAGGGATAACTCGGAAACTAAATTCTTTTCAATGTTAAAGCTAGCTTCTTGAGAACCTTGCGACCAGGGTAGTTTTGTTAGAAAGAGATGGAAAATCTGCGGGATGGGTTACAGAGAAGAATGAGGGGATTGGAAGCTGGTGTGTGCAGGCTTCATGTTTACTGCTGCATCACAAATCATCCTGAGCTGCCGCATCACAATATTTAACGCGTAAATATAAATTGTATTAAAACTAATAAATAATTTTGTTCATAAACTGCAGGTTTGTTATGAAATTATTATTAACTGGGGAAGCTGAGCTTTTTAGCTTACATTGACGCTACGCCACTGCTGATCAATGCAAGTTTTAGCAGCCCAGCGAACTTTCGCGGTTGGATAAAAGGTTCTTAGATTAACATCTGACGTAAAGTACGGCGATATATTTTAAGGACAATAAAAATCTTCGTCCTCAAACTGGAGAAAATGGGAAAAGCTTAAGTCTTGCTTTCAATGAAGGGAAATATCCTACGGCACCTCCACGTGGTGAGATATGGAAACAAATTATTGATCTTATGTAGCTCTGTAGACCAGTCCTGAGATCCACTCCTTAGCAACTGTCTATCAAGGGTGATGAATAGAGACTGGATTTTAAAGGGAAAAATTTTCATCAAAAAAGGACAAAAAAAGCGGGGGAAGTTATAACCCCCCCCCAAAAAGGGCTTGAAAAGGGACTATATTACTCCCCAAAACACACTTCAGCACATTCATGGAAATACGTGGCATACACAATCTTACATTTATCTCTTCACAACATAAGGAAAGTGTTGTATTTGATATAGTCAAAAAAGGATTTCAAAAAGGACTTTATTACTCCTTCAAAAGGGTGCTATTTTAATGGAAAACACACTTCAGCACATTCATGGATACACATAGCACACACAATCTTATATTTATCGCTTCACAACATAGGGAAAGTGTTGAATTTGATCACATTCAACATTTCAATATGTTTCAATATGATTCTGCCTCTTTGGATGCAGAATGTCTTTATAAACAGAAAATGACCGCTCAACATCAACTGAAACGAGAGGTGAAAATTTTATTTTTATCCTGAACTCTAAATCAGCACACTTTATTAGTTTTTTAATGTGTGGAATCAGAAGAAGGATATTTATTTTCGCTTGCTCAGGAAGTTATAGGCCTATAGGAAAAACTGTAGGAAAATTATCTAAATGATTGCGATAATCTGCCATAAAAGGACCAAAATAAGAGATGTTTTTAAAAAAGAGGATAAAAGGGACAGTAGACTAAAAAGGGGAAAAAAGGGAAGCCAAAACCACATAATTTGGTCAATGGAAGATGGTTTTGAATATCGTAATTATTTCATGTTTCGTGTTGAAATAATAATAAAAAAGGGATTCCCTTAAAAATCCGGTCTCTAGTGATGAACAAATTAAATGTTTTCAAATACGGAAGCTGGTAACGGCTTCTGAAGAATTCAACAACAGCGGAAAAGACAGCCCTCTGCCCGGTGTTATAGTAAAGGCAGAAGCTAGTTGAGATAGCAGTCCCCTCATTCAGTTATCCTTGCGAAACGGTAGCGTCTCTAAGGGAACATGAATTAATTAATTAATTAATTCACTCATTCATCTGCATTCAGGCGAGTCAAATGGGATTTGTAGTGTCTGAAGTAAACTTCCTCGGGTTATTCTTGCTCCTGGCATTCTATCAACAGTAAGGTTTGCTTATATCCTTATCCGTCGCATTACCTGTCTTCAGCGTACTATATACCCAATGTGTCCTTAACTTCAGTCTTTAGGTAGCTGGAATACGAAGTCTAGTTATTATAAAGAATAATACATTTACTGTGCTCGAACTCAGGAAATACTGCCCTCTTTCCCCTCTCGAACTCTGGTCAGGCTGTGTCGTCAAAGATTCCATAGATGAAACACTAAACGTTTGCATCATAACTGCCGCCATTTGGTATGTTCAGCTACTGCGAAATGTACGTGCTAAACTGGTGTAAGTACTGGGTGTTCATTTCAAAGTGTGTCATGACGTCACTGTTGATGAGTCAGCGATTTGAAGCGAGTTTCAGCTTTTATGTCAGAGAAGTTGCCTATTATTCATGGCGTTCAATCTCAACTTGAGAACGTGTACGGTATAACTTGAACGTCGCGTCGTAGCAACAGATGGCGGTGTATACGGTCTGCGTGCTACCATAACCTATTTCGAACTGTGTTTTGCTCGCGCAAGTCGTACGCAGGGTATTTGTTGTCATCGGTTGCGTACGGCAACATTCCACAATAGAAATCAAATGCTCCGTGTCTATGTTGACCGTCGAAGTTAATATCAACAAATACGTAAGTAATCGTCTTAACCCTCTCCCCATATCTCGACAGTAAGAAAAAAAAACTCACCTCAGAACATGTTTCGAAACAGTTCACATTCCTGCCACTACCGGCGTTACCGTACGTATCGGTAAGTATTCTTTAGAATGAACGCCGTACTTTTTAGGCAACTTCTCTGGCAAATAGGTAACACACCTCTGCGGAAGTATAGGAAGATTGAATTCTCTAGGCTCATCGACTAGCCACATGACGGCATACAGCGAGTCTTGACACACTTTGAACTGAACACCCAGTATATGACACTGTTAGTCACTAGCTTTATCTATGTTGTAGCAATATTATTAGAAATGCCTTGAAATAGAAACTCACCTTACAGAAATTAGCATCCATCTCAGCATTGAGAAAGCAAACCAACTTTTAGTATTACTCTTTAGTCACCAAATATGTGCAAATCTATATATTGCTTAACTCACGTTAATATGGCGTCATTTGACGTAAGATTGCGTCGGCGTCTAACGTGTTAGCAGACATTTGTTGTAACAGATCAGATAACGCTGACTAGAAAATGAAATACGTTCACAATATGCAGATAATAACCATAAAAAGTAGGAACCGTTTTTTGCTGAGGTCCGCATTGTCGTCAGTGTGACGCGGTTTATCTCATGGCGCCCCAACACCTGCGTCGCTCGTCTATCTACGCGATTTGTCTTGTACGCACCAAAGGCATAGACAGACAGTCTCAGTTACGCCAACTCTGGCACATTATTTTCCATTGTTTCGTTCCACTTATTCAAGATATTAACAGTTCTATTTTAGGACGCCATTCAGTCTGCTAGTTCATGCATAAAATATACATTTCTTTTGTTTTCTTACAGTATTCAACAACATCGGCCGTGTTATTACAGACTTATAGAGCGATTGGCTACGGATCCAAACGTCGGGAATTCGACACCACGGGGTCAATAACTTCGATAAAATGGATGATTAACAGTCTATTCCTTCAGGAAGTGGGAGATGTGCGTACCATATGTGTCCTAAAACAAAATTAAAGTTTACTTTCTCGTAGAATTGTAGTTAACTTAATTGTTTATAAACAGCAACAAAAGAACTACAGTCTTACTAATAAACCGTGTATAGTTTTTATACGAGACTTATGCAGAGTTGAGACAGAAAACGTTACTAATAAACCGTGAATAAGCTATGGACGTATAAACAGGCTGTAACTATACAATGGGAATTGCTTTGCAGTAGTTATATACACGAAACCCCTTGTTTAAGCGTTGTATGTAGAGAAAAAATGGCCGCCCCTCTAACAGCTGTTCGTATCGACTGTCATTTTATGATGATGGTTACCTTGTAACCACAGAAGAACAAACCAAAGATCATAGAATTATTAGAATATATTGCTGTAGCTTGTACTCTTTGACCAAAATGTAGTGTGGTAATCGATTAGAGCCAGTTGTACTATCGATATTTAACACGCCACACTATAGCGCTCTACCGGATGCAATAGAGAACCTCAGATATTCTATTACCTTTCGTAACGAAGTAATGACGAAACTATGATGTAGCTGTGTAACAGTCATACTGTTATACACGACGTATGTAGTGATTATTAGTAAGGAATTTACACACGACTTATAAACGAGCTACTCATTGTATAAGTATAAGACAGTTAAACGTCTGTATATAGAGTTTTTATTAGTAAGACCGCTACAGTAGAACTTGGTTATAGCGACCTCGTTTTGTGCGACACCTCGCCTATAACGTCAAATATTCTGTGGTCCCAACTAATTCCCCATAAGACATATGCTTTTCTACCTTGCTTAATACGATAAACGCATATGCGTCTATCTCGCATATAACGTCATTTTCAACCTCAGTTTGGAATACAATTTTCTAAGTACCAAAGTATTTTAAGAAATATTTTGCTGAAATCTGACAAATTCTTTACTGTTCCTTTCTATCATAGACCTCTGGAATGCAGGCAGATTCCCCATCCCATTGTAACCTGCCCAAATTCATGCGGTATTAATGGTACCTGCATGCGGTCAGTTTCGACAGGAAGTTTTCACTAAGTGCACGCATTTTAACGCAGTATGGTCACTAAAAGAAGTGAGTGACACTTTAGAACCCTTTAGAATTGTGAACATTTCTATGAAGCTAGAGGAGGGAGTATGGCGCTAGGAGAAGGAGCAGTGAAATTGCAACTGAAATAATGAACATAGAATTTAATTTAGAAAGTGTATATTGGGCAAGTAGGAGACAACAGAGTAAAATGACTGATTACTTCACTCCTCAGTAAATAAGTTTGGTGAGTAATGAACAAACTGTTTTAATACAGAATACTGTATTTGTAATTGTACATGTATTTTATTGTGTTCATGGTATGCTTAAAAGTGAATACATAAATCTAAAATAAGCCTAATTATGTTTATCAATTTTTTATTTTCCACCTCATTAGACTGATAATATGAATCTTGGTTACTACGACACTCGTTTATAACTACATAATTTTCAAGGTCCCTTGGATGTCGTTATAACCAAATTCTACTGTAATTCTAAAAAAACATAGGCCTATGGCACAATTTATTGTAAGTACAGAATGATCCAAAAAAGTAAAAGAAGATCGTATGCAATTAATATTTACCGAGTTAACGATGCTGCAGTGCTACGTAGCAGAACGTTCCTATGCCACTGATCATTACTTTCGCAGCTCTGATGCTGGAAGAATAATAATGGACCATCACTGCAAATTGTGTTGGAGTATTTTGAAGAGGAGTTTCAAAAACTACCACTGGAAAAAAAAAATCTCTAAAGGGTGGAAATGTTTAGAACAAGTCTATTAATAGCTTTGCTTTTAAGCTACAGAACGAGGTACTGCTCGCTTCCGTATTTCAAGTTAAGCTGATGCAATCGGCCCTGACTGAAACCGAGGCGCCGCGCCGAAATCGCTAAGACGGCCATTTTCGCCACGTCTCCCCTCGCCCCCATAAGCATCTGATCCAACCAGTTTACATATCATTAAGAAGCGATACCTAACCTCTATCGAACTGTAACTAAATCATTAACTTAACTCTTATAATTTCTGTACATTAAGCGTTTTGATTTTTGCTCTTTTTGGGGCTTCCGAATCTCCTTACATACGTACTCCCTCACCCACACTTAGGCAAGAACGCAGTTCTACGTTAAACGATGGAACCAGATTAACATATTCTACACAAATCCGAAGGCTTATCTTAGAGACCATGTTTTCATGGTTTGAAAAGTTGCATGTAACTAAAACAGAATATCAGTTTGCTATCTTTTATGAAACGTGTACCATTTGCTAAAGGGTACTACTGCTGTTTCTACTGTTATGACTATAATCCAGATGTTTAGGCTTTTATAACAGTTAAAATGGGCAGGGAAAAAGGCAATAAAAATGTAAAAAAAGGCACAATAATCTTTGAAAAAGGCATTATGAATTTTAAAAAGGCATGATATATTTTAGCAATAAATTTAAATTATATCAAAATAAGTCACATATTTACTTCGCAGGTGACACATGTTTACTTATAAAATACTTTTTTTTCGTGATTAACTGTCTTTTCACAAACCTTGCATAACAAAACTGTTTCATCGGTTGAAAACACATGGGCACCAAAGTCACTAACGTAAGCAAGAAGTTTACTTTTCAATGGTTTACTGAATTTAACCGATCTTATACCTTCTGTCACCCGACAATAACTGACTGTTACTCCACTGTTGCCAACATATCGCTCTACAATCTCGCCAACTTTTCAACAAAAAGCAGCTAAATCTCTCCAAAGTTTGTTAAAAAATCCCCAGAAATTTCGCTAAAAATTAATAATAAATATCACTAAATAAAAATAAGAGAAACATACATATACGGAGAAAAATATAATTTCCTCGTCGCACCCTCTTCAGCGGAGTCTGGTTGTGTTGTTGACGGCTGTGATGTGGTGGAAGGTGTGGGAACAGCTGATTGTGAGTACACTGCACTTGATCCAATCATTGACACTACACTTTCTGGCAAATTGTAAGTGTGGAATTTTTCACTCAAGCGTTTGACCACAATTGTTTTTGTGAAATCTGATATTTTTTAAATCTTGTATATTAAAATATATTAAAATCAGCAAAAACTACTCTCATTTGCTTCACACGAACTGTCGGCACAAAATTCCAAAACTCAATTGCCTGGGGTCGGTTCGCAGTGGAAAATCTCCGCGTTGCGGGGAAGAACCAAGAATTAGTTACAGCTCGCGACTCGTCACGTGACAAAGTTGCCGCCGTTTATCGGTGTTGGAGCAGTAGCATTGAGAGAGAGACCTAACCCGTGAGCATCTTTCACCCTGATCACGGATCTCAAATATATGAGATCAGGACTTTCACGTATGAATCATCAGACTACTCAATCTTGCACCCATGCCTCTTCTAAAACTAAGAAGTTCATGACTTCAGTTGAATGTTTTAACTTAGAAGAAAGGAAAAAGTGGGAGAATATAAAAATCAGCAGAAAAGTCGCTAATCGTATTTTACAAAATTTGTCGCCGGACTGATTCAAAATTCCCTAGATTTAGCGACTTATCACTAAATATGGCAACACTGTGTTACGCACTCAAATTTCTTTCTCCTACAATAATAAACATATGTAGCACAAAATTGTAAAGTAATATTCGAAGATATGAAAGCAAACAATTAAAAATGCTACGTGACACCTTCTATGAGAACGAGTTTAACTGCTGATCCGGAGCTGCGTTCGGGCTTGGGTTGGGTCCCCCTTTGGTCTTTGGTTTCTTCCGAGGTTTTCCCCAGCCGTGGGACTGAAGCCGGATGGTCTATGGCGAGTCTATGGCGAGTCCTTGGCATCAACCCCTTTGATTTGATTACCCCCCTTTGATGTGATTACCTGGTTGGGTTTTTCCGAGGTTTCCCCCACCAAAAGGCAAATGCCGGGTAATATTTTGGCGAATCCTCGGACCTCATCTCATCTCACTACATCTCGCCAAAATGTAAAAAAAAAAAAATTTAAAAAATTGCACAAAATTGTAAAAATTGTAGAAAATTACTAAATTGTAAAATTATAAAAATTTGTAAAAATTGTAATTGTAATATTGTAAAATGTTGACTTGTTCCACATCTTAAAGCTTCATTGCTCATGTAAGATCTATGGAATAAAATAAATGAATGAATGAATGAATGAAATTTAAAATTATAAAGCTGATTGTTGGTATCGTGAAGACATGACAATATTATATTTGTAACTGTGGATTGTCGATTATTATTCATATTACACTAATAGTATTAAAACACGATTAAGCACCGAAATAAATTACTTTTACTTACTATTGTTAGTAAAGTTAGTCATTGTTTCAAATATTTAAAGTTCATACACATTACATTACAATAATTAATTATAAAATTGCAAATAAACAAGAAATATTGCTTTAAAATAACAAAAAAAAAAAGGCATTTATGAGTAAGACACACCTAAAATAGGCAAAATAAAGATTGGCCCTATCACTCTGATTTACTCCAAATCACATTTATATCTATGCAAATAATGGTTTACTTACACCCAGTAAAAAAGGCATTTTGTTAAACATCCGGGCTCTAGTTATGACTTTGCACATAATATGAGGCAAGTACAAAACGCTTGTAGCTACAGTGGACATAGAGCCGAGAAGAAGATAGACCAATATCAGTGGAAGTTTCAAACTGTTCAATCCAGAGAAATGTACATCATTTAGGGAATCACATATAGGCTTATATAGGCTATATTACAAATAACTGTTGCAAAATCACCAGAGAAAGCGTAGCTTATACTCGTACAACCGGGTCTTTTAAGCAAAGCCGCTCTAACTGTAATAATTTCTCAAGGCAAAATGCTCATTTATACAATCTAGAAAATAAAATTAAGAACTTACCTATTTTCCTTACAAGATGTGCATTCAGCTCGCTCGCAATCTGTAACAATAATAAAACAATATTATTACAACAGTATCATGTGCATATTTTCAGGACGTCATTTTAACATTCAAATAATTCCTCACGATTTTTCACCGTCCATACAATCATCCACGGCTCCATTCATACTTCTTTCAACTCTCAATAGCAAACGTCTCTCCCACACTCAAACTACGCTTCCGACTGGCCGTGCACCAACGCGCGGCATTGGATGCTTGAAGGGAGCCGAAATCAACTCCATTTGCCCTTTGTGTTGTCATCATGATCTCTTACTGTATGAAAACTAATGACTTCATTTTCCTTGCGATTGCAGTATTTTCTAAATAAAGCAACAAATGGAAATGACGTCCCGGTTTCTACTTCCGAAGAAGAAAAGGAAATTAGACGTAGCCTATATTCCTTATTTTACTATGACCATAAACAATACATTAGAAGACCTCCAACTCAATGTATACGATTGAGGGATTACTGAAATTTTAAGTGAATGTTATTGCCAAGCCCCTACAGTCTCGGCTGCGCGAAACGAGGAAACCGGGGCAAATTGAACGCTGCGCTTGCCGCCATATTGTTGGAGAGCAGACAAATAATAGCAGTGCGTAAATCACGCAATTTAACGCTGTGATGATCTAAAATTGACATATTATGGCCATTTTCGACGTTTAACGTAAAATTAGGACGAAATAAACATATTCAAAGTTTCATTGATATGTGTTAGAACATTAAAGAAAAGAAAATACGTATGCAGCAATTTATAGAAAACATACTGATACATCCATAAATAGGCCTACACAATACACATTATAGATTGTATAATTTTACGATAATCAGCAAACTGTTAGGTTTCAGAGAATCTAAAATTATATTAACATATTAACTCTTAGATCACAAGACATAAATATATGCACCTTGATTACACAAGTTCTTGTTATAATCAAATTCCTAAGTGAAATAAATATGCGATAATCAGTATAGACTTGTTAAGTTTTAGAGAATCAAAAATAAATTATATTACCGGTACTTTTAGACCACAGGACATAGGTAATCTGGCAAAATATAATGTGCGAAGGTAGCCAAATTGCATTGAATTCATTCTTCAATTAATAAAGGGAATGCTATCAATTATAAAAAGTATCGGTACCTAATACATTGCAAACAATAGGTAACGTGAAGACCTAAAAACCAAACAATCACTTTATGCAAGATAAAAAAAACACATACTTTTTATGTGTGGATTTTTTACATATTGTATTTTTATTTTAAATAAATAAAATAGATATATTATCATTGCTTGCGGAGTGATGGTACATAATTTTTATGCACATATGCAATATCAATAAGATGCCATTCCTTGCTTTTGTTAATAAAATATATCCGGCAAAATGTAAAAGAGTTATTTATAGGTGAACTCTGAATCATAAATTCACAAAGGAGGCTTAGCTATTATAGCTATTTATTTATTTATTATCTGTATATTTATCTATCCATATATGGATCTTGAATGAAAGTTTATTATCTTGCAGATAAATTCATTTACATAATAAAAACAAAAAGTTTTCTTTCCACTAATGTTTTAACATCTGCTGTGTAAGTCTAAATAATTCACTCAGTGGGATTTCTCTAGTCTGATATACTTGTACTAACAATTAAGTATTCTTTATTGTCGTAAACTACTGATTGATTTTTAATGATATTGATATTGTAACAACAGAGATAATATTATATCGTACCTTTTGCAAATAGCTTGGAAAATTAAACAGGGATGGTATTATCGCCGCGCTCTCATGGTTAACATTCGGCAGGTCTTTGAGCGGCCTCATGCGTTCGGCAGGTCTTTGAAATTTAATTGTATTATTGTTTTAAATTTCTTGTGTCGCCGCTCCAATCACTCGCCTCAATTTCAATAATGCAACCAATAAGCTGCTTCAATTATTATTAAATGACACTTACTTGTCTAATCCACGTAGACTAAACCCGAGGTTGCAATGTCTTGTGCTGAGGACGAACATTAAGGTATGTGATTAAAAATTATTATTAAAGAGTTATTAAGAGTTAAGAAAGCCAACGTACTCGTATATATAATAATAATAATAATAATAATAATAATAATAATAGCCATTTAACAATATAACAAACTAGTGCTTATTCTTATCGAGAAAGTAGACGTGACAACGTGACGCTTAGAGTGAAACCTACAGAGCAACAATCGGTTGGCAAAATTATTTTTTTAAACCACACCGCACGTTATTGTATGATGCCGACATGTTAAGCATGAGTCCGCGGCGATAATATATCATCTTTCAAAATTATATTGCCATTACTTTCACACTATTCACTAAAAACACCCGAGACAAAACAAAGGACAAGTATGACAATCGTGTTTACCGCTCTATTTCTACCAGTAGCATGGCGGCGTAAACATGCGCAGACTGGTTTCAATTTTGGACAGCACACCAGCGCTCTGTGTGAGTCTAGTATACTATTATAACGTCTTTGGTTATTGCCAGTGGTGGCAAAAATCGGAACTACCGGCACGTCTCATGTTACAAAGCCCGATCGGTATTACAGGTATCTAGTATATCAACAATATATTATTAACTTATTATTATTATTATTATTATTATTATTATTATTATTATTATTATTATTATTTTATTTGGTTATTTTACGACGCTGTATCAACATCTAGGTTATTTAGCGTCTGAATGAGATGAAGGTGATAATGTCGGTGAAATGAGTCCGGGGTCCAGTACCGATGATTACCCAGCAGTTGCTCGTATTGGGTTGAGGGAAAACTCCGGAAAAAACCTCAACCAGGTAACTTGTCCCGACCGGGATTCGAACCCGGGCCACCTGGTTTCGCGGCCAGACGCGCTGACCGTTACTCCACAGGTGTGGACTATTATTATTATTATTATTATTATTATTATTATTATTATTATTATCTTTTTCCAGCCTGAATCCCTTTTAATGTTCTACTATAGTCTACTGTTCTCCAACCAGGAGATAAACCGTGAAAGGAATGTGCTTACTATTGCGTCATCTATTGGAGCGAAGTAGATAATATTACCGTTATAACGTCAGTTAATATGCGCTCTCCTGCATATATTATTTCCTTTATGGAGGGATTAAAAGACCAGGAGATAAACCGTGATCTAATTTTGTAACTAGGGTAGTATAAACATGTGTATATCAGTGTTATCGTTTGTGCTTTAAGAGATAGCCAATAGAGATACGACCTTATGACATCTTATGACATCAACATTCATTCACAGCATCACCCCGCTCCGTCTCATTCCCTGGAGACTTTTTCGTGGTTGGAGTACAGTACACTGTTGCGATCGAGACTCGAATACGCATCTGTAGCTTGGAAATCGATTAGAACTACAGATTCGGCAAATTAGAAAATATAGAAAGGAAATTTATACCTTTATGTTCATTCAGATTTCTGCCCATTAACTCCGGGTATAAAAAATTCGAATATTTTAATTGTCAAAACCTATATGCTAGACGCCATGAGCTCGATTATCTGTTCTTTTGTAAGGTCCTCAAAGGCGATATAGCTTGTGACTCCTCCTTAAACAATATTACCTTACGTATTCCGTCGAAAGATATGAGAGCCCACAAACTTTTCTGTAATAGAAATTCAAACTTTCTTTCACCAGTCACCAGATGCATTAAAAATGCCAACATACATAGCTGCGAATTCGATCCTTTCAATGTACAGACTTTGATTACTATTTGTAGTGACTTATCATTTATGTATTCTTTCAGAAATTATACTTAATTATCATTGTATCATCACTATTATTCTCATAGTATAATATATCATAGATTAGAGGAAGATTCTTCGTTCAAGATTGTTTATGTTTATTTTATTTTTTTATTGTTATTGTTATTTTTATTTATATGCATCCAGTGATTAACATTACTATTTAATTTACTTATTTAAATTTTTTATTATTATTGTAAATTAATTGAATTCAAATTTAATTCTGTGTATTCTGTATTATTATTGTATCACTTGTGCTGGGTTATCATTGACTCTTGGCTGTTGACCCGCCCGGATGATTAGGCATTTATTTTGGTTAAAATAGACAGGCATATAGGCACTAAAGTAGGCAGTGAAATAGGCATTATTCATGGAAACAGACAAAAAATAGACGAATAATAAACTATCCCATACGGTACTCACTTTCCTTGGTTACATGTCACAACAAGATGCTTTTTCAAGTTGTCAACTGTCATAGTGAGCCGCCTGTCAGAAAGAACGTTTTTCATGGCGAAAAAAGATATTTCTACTTCTACTGAAGTGATTGGAATAAACTTAAAACAACTTATTTCAGAAGGACTGTCTGTACTTTCTTTCAGAAATAGGGAAAAACCGACTGTGTATTGTCTCAAAAAGAGGGGTGTGAGAAGGGATTAGAGACTTCAGAGTACGCGAGACTTGTGCGTGCAAGCGATAACAGTAACGGGACTTGGAGACTTGCTTTTAATACTTCCCTCATCCCCTTTCTTTCGCTGGTAAACCCCGAAGCGACCTGAGCACTGAGGGTTATACTGTTAATGGCGAAGTGCATCAACATTGATTAAAAATGCAGTAATCATAGATTACGAAACGACGGTTAAACAGTAGCCGTGGTTAAAATGTAATTTATGTGCACCATTCATAATCACCGATTACTAAAACATGGCTAGCTGACACCTCATTTAACCAGAGTAAAGTCTATAATGGTACATTGTTTCTACAAAATGACTAAAGGAGAGCATCCATACCGCTGCAAAGATAATAGTCAACGTCTAAAAACGACTGCGCTCACTATGTTCTACATCGAAATGAACGTATCTTACATTTTCGCGTTTCATTTGTTTGCCTTTGGGCGCTGTTATATTTGTGAGTTCCATTTCTTTGTTTTTCAGTACTGTTAGGTTAAAATCGTACAAAATGGAAAATTGAATCCAAAAATGATTATATCCCAATGTTAGGTTGAAGTATCGATAGACTTAATTACTAGATTTAAGTGTATTATATAAAAAAGATGGAATATCCATAAGGAAAAGGATGCAGAAGATTGGTAGGAATGTGTGTACGATCTTGGACCCCATTTACACCACGGAATTGTGCATTATCCTAAGATCCATCCATAACCTCTCTTTGTTCAGCCAGTAACATAGAGAAAGAGATACCGGTATTCGAGTATTCCCTCTTAAAATACAGAAAATAACAGTTACATAGAATCGTAATATAAGCAGCCGATCCGTAGGAGAAATATGATTGTTCTTGTGTTATTTCAAGTAATCCATTTGTAGATTTTGATAAACGAAATCCCTCCTGAAATTTTCTGTCACCTAATTCCTCGTAAGAATTCTCTCTTTCCACTAAAGAACCTTCACGCTCACGCTCTATCCAAGTAATTCAAGTACTGCACAATAATAATCGTCTTCGAAATAATCACCTGTGGTTCTGGCCGCCATTTTACTTTACTTGCTCTACTAATCGCTGGTTATCTCCTTTAACCGCTCATATTTGGCCGGTCAGAGATTACTGTGGTTAACCTCCTATTTAAGTCGTAACCGAGGTCGATCCACCGTAAAAATGCTTAATCAGGGATTAGGTGACAATTTTAACCGATGGTTACACTAACCGACGTTGATGCACGTGGGCATAAAACATGTTTGTTAAGTGACATAAGAGGTGAATATATATTTTTAACTTGTACAACTGTTTGCATTAAAAATATAGAAAATGTACAATAACGACGTAAAAAGGCTGAAAAAAGGGGGCATCTAACCTTAAAATAGGCGGCAGGAGGTAAAATAGGCAAAACAGGCAAAATAAAAATTGGGCTTATCGTCCCCAAATGTGTGGAAACGTGTTTATCTCTAATAGGTCTTTCATACATACACTCAGGACAAAAAACGCATTTTGCCTAACATCCGGGCACTAATTATAATACATAAATAAAAATAATATATTATTATTATTATTATTATTATTATTATTATTATTATTATTGAATTCTTGCAGGCGTTTATTGAAACCACAGATACAAAGAGGGTTGCCAGATTCTCTAGTCAGGAATCCAGGACAGGTGATGGTACTGCGTACCGTAACATGACTACGCATTTAAATTAATTCAATTTGTAGGCCTAATACAACTGATTTCATTAGTTTTATGTATTTAAACTAATTATATAGAACTTAAACTTTATAATTTTGTTACATTTTCCTGGATTATGAAATTGCCTTTGAATTATTAATCAAATCTGGAAAAATAATGTCACATTACAGCCTCATCTATATAGAAAGAATGCATGATAGTGTGTTTAAATCCTATCAATAATAAATCAGCTTCCAAAAAGACTACATAATAAAATTACTGTATAATACCCAATAAATACTACAGTATTATACTGTAGTTTTTTACTTCAATACAACCCGATAGGAGGCGCCAGGGGGAATTGACGACGACGTTGAACATAGGTTGGACAGGGTCTTGAAAAAAATGAATAAGGAATTTTTAAAATAATTTTACAGAAATGAGCAAAGAATTATATTTTTCCAATCTTTTTGACATTCCGGAACAAATATAACTCAATCCAGGACACAGGACACACCATTAAAATCTAAAACAACCCTAGGAAATCAACGACGTCTTGTCCACACCTGTGGAGTAACGGTTAGCGCGTCTGGCCACGAAACCAGGTGGCCCGGGTTGGATTTCCGATTGGGACAAGTTACCTGGTTGAGGGTTTTTTCGTTGTTTTTCCTCAACCGAAAATGAGCAAATGCTGGATAATTTTCAGTGCTGGACCCCCGGACTCATTTCACCAGCATCATCACTAGGGACCGGATTTTTATGTAATTACATATTATATTCCTTTCAACCTAACCGTATATAAATAACAAATCTTTGCGAATCTTGTAATTACTATTAATATATTCAAATTTGATACTACATATTTTTACATATTTACCCCACATTACATATTATGGCTTGATATTACATAAATCTATATTTAGAGGGTTTATTCATTTTTACTTCTCTAAAAGGAAAAGAAAAAAAATACTTCTGTTAGGGAAGTTTACAATTTGAAATACACATATTTAAAAAGCCTTTCTACCTACCTAAGAAAAGATATATTTCGGCACGAAACATAACTTCCTTAGTTCCAGGCAAACAACAGTTTGTAAATGCCTATAATTTGAGGTTTCAGTAGGTATTTTGTTTCTTACAGGAAGCAGCTCAACTGCATGTGTCCCACATCTCCTCTGATTTTCTCCTAATCCAGTAGGGCGAAACAGTGCTTGCAGTACTGTTGTGTCATTCATTTCACTCAGTTCTCTAGTTTTAGTACTTACAGTATAAAGTGCAAGTGAGTTTATCTACTGCTTTTAACTAACTTGATAAGTTGATGTATTTGGCTTGGAAAGGATTTTCACCCTTATCATTAAATTATTTATTATTTTTCTTGGGTGTTAGGATTTATTTATTTTTATTATTGGTTTAGGTGTATTAATTTAAGTAAATTTAATAGAAGATTTTAATTTCTTATTAAATGGCCCTTGTATCTTCAATCCTAACGATAAAAATAAAATCATGGATTGCGATGAACGAAGGTTTCACTACAGATGGAAAAATTGCAATGTGTCAAGTATGCAGTAAAAAGTCGGGTGCTCTATGAAATCACAACTGGAAAGTCTTATCTATCCTATACCTGCCACATATTGATATTAAATATTTTCATGATTTAACATATTTTGGTACATATTCAGCTTATTTTTCTTACATAAATATGTACATATTTCACACCTTGATATTACATAAAAATCCGGTCCCTAATTATCACCTTATTTTTCTTACATAAATATGTACATATTTCACACCTTGATATTACATAAAAATCCGGTCCCTAATTATCACCTTATTTTTCTTACATAAATATGTACATATTTCACACCTTGATATTACATAAAAATCCGGTCCCTAATTATCACCTTATTTTTCTTACATAAATATGTACATATTTCACAAATTGATATTACATAAAAATCTGGTCCCTAATTATCACCTTATTTTTCTTACATAAATATGTACATATTTCACACCTTGATATTACATAAAAATCCGGTCCCTAATTATCACCTTATTTTTCTTACATAAATATGTACATATTTCACACCTTGATATTACATAAAAATCTGGTCCCTAATTATCACCTTATTTTTCTTACATAAATATGTACATATTTCAGACCTTGATATTACATAAAAATCCGGTCCCTAATTATCACCTTATTTTTCTTACATAAATATGTACATATTTCACACCTTGATATTACATAAAAATCCGGTCCCTAATTATCACCTTATTTTTCTTACATAAATATGTACATATTTCACACCTTGATATTACATAAAAATCCGGTCCCTAATTATCACCTTATTTTTCTTACATAAATATGTACATATTTCACACCTTGATATTACATAAAAATCCGGTCCCTAATTATCACCTTATTTTTCTTACATAAATATGTACATATTTCACACCTTGATATTACATAAAAATCCGGTCCCTAATTGTCACCTTATTTTTCTTACATAAATATGTACATATTTCACACCTTGATATTAAATAAAAATCCGGTCCCTAATTATCACCTTATTTTTCTTACATAAATATGTACATATTTCACACCTTGATTTTACATAAAAATCCGGTCCCTAATTATCACCTTCATCTCATTCAAACGCTAAATAACCTAAGATGTTGATAAAGCGTCGTAAAATAACCTACTTAAAAAATCCACGGCGTCTGGCAACCCTGGATACAAAACTAACCAAACTGGAGTATTTTAAATACCTATTGAAATACGAAACAAGCGTCTTTGAATGGCAGACACTAATCGATATAAATCGACCGCTAACTTACCAGTCTTCCTGTTCTATTGTGCTGTGCAGTTTCCTCTCCCGTAATTATTCCGAGCCGTCTCGTTCCCATCCTGCTACGCGCCACCCTCGCATTCTCCCACACTGTCTCTGCGTTTAACTCGCGATAAATTCATTTATTCGCTATCAAAATAAAATAAAAAGGACAATAACTCTGATTAATGAGAGGAAAGAGATGTTCATTGTTCTAAATCTCGCCCAATAAGTCACACTTCCGATAGCTGCCATCTCTAGGCTCGACGGTTCTACTTACATCATTAGCAAGAACTAATTCCAAACTGTCGGGCGGAGGATCTGTGACGTGGCTATATGACGCAACTCCAGAGTGTCTGTACTCCATCTTAAAGAGGATATACAATCATATGTATAATATATATTATATTTCACGACTTTTATGAATCGAATTTACTGTAGAGTTCCCATAATGTAATTTAAAAAACTGGGACATTTCCAATTTTTTTACTTAAAAACCTCGGACATTTGTAAAAAAAAACGGGACACAATAAAAAACTGAAAAAATTCATCCTAATGCCCATTCGGCAAAACCAGAAATTATTATTATTATTATTATTATTATTATTATTATTATTATTATTATTATTATTAAAAAGTTTCTGTCAGATGCTTTTCCAATTCACTGTGGGCTAAAGCAAGGAGATGCATTATCACCTTTACTTTTAACTTTGCTCTAGAGTATGCCATTAGGAAAGTCCAGGTTAACAGAGAGGGTTTGGAATTGAACGGGTTACATCAGCTGCTTGTATATGCGGATGACGTGAATACGTTAGGAGAAAATCCTAAAACGATTAGGGAAAACGCGGAAATTTTATTGAAGTAAGTAAAGAAATAGGTTTGGAAGTAAATCCCGAAAAGACAAAGTATATGATTATGTCTCGTGACGAGAATATTGTACGAAATGGAAATATAAAAATTGGAAATTTATCCTTTGAACAGGTGGAAAAATTCAAATACCTGGGAGCAACAGTAACAAGTATAAATGATATTCGGGAGGAAATTAAACACACAATAAATATGGGAAATGCCTGTTATTATTCGGTTGAGAAGCTTTTATCATCCAGTCTGTTGTCAAAAAATCTGAAAGTTAGAATTTATAAAACAGTTATATTACCGGTTGTTCTATATGGTTGTGAAACTTGGACTCTCACTTTGAGAGAGGAACATAGGTCAAGGGTGTTTGAGAGTAAGGTGCTTAGAAAAATATTTGGGCTAAGAGGGATGAAGTTACAGGAGAATGGAGAAAGTTACACAACACAGAACTGCACGCATTGTATTCTTCACCTGACATAATTAGGAACATTAAATCCAGACGTCTGAGATGGGCAGGGCATGTAGCACGTATGAGCGACTCTAGAAATGCATATAGAGTGTTAGTTGGGAGGCCGGAGGGAAAAAGACCTTTGGGGAGGCCGAGACGTAGATGGGAAGATAATATTAAAATGGTTTTGAGGGAGGTGGGATATGTTGATAGAGAGTGGATTAACCTTGCTCAGGATAGGGACCAATGGCGGGTTTATGTGAGGGCGGCAATGAACCTCCGCGTTCCTTGTAAGTAAGTAAGTAAGTAATTAAGTAAGTAAGTAAGTAAGTATTATTATTAAAATACAACTTGAAGATAAGTACTGTAAACAAGAGTGAAGATAATATTTTAAGATGCATTCAAGTATATCTCTGATTTATGGACATGGTTGACTATGTCTGATCGACTACCATGTGAAATGCAAAATCTAGCATTGCACAATGTACAGTAGTGGCAAAGAAAACCCGGACCGACCCTTGTAGCTGATTTCAGAGCCTTGTTCACTCCAGAGCACGATAGACTGGTAACTAAAGGTACGGTCACACGTCGCTACTTTTGCAGCGCTGCAGTACAAAAAACTGCGCAACTCTTGTACTGCGACGTGTGAAAAACTGTGCAACCCGAAAAGTAGCGGCTGCCGAACCTGCTGCCCGCTACTTTTTCATGCTGCGAGCAGCTTAGAAGTAGCGACGTGTGAACAGGGTTCTCAGGGTTGCAGCCACAGCATTTTTGATATCGGTTTTGTTGCGGTTGCGACCAGTGTTGCCACCCATATGTGCCAATGATACTTTTATTGTTTGGATGTATTTTAATGTTAGATGTGATGAAAATAAATTATTTGTAACAATTATTAAATGCACAACACAGTCTGAGCATATTTGCTGACGATATAATTCATTTTTTTTAATTTTCCGTAGCGTAGTTTCAAACAGGAGGGTTGCCAACATTGATTACGTGAGTATGCTGTTGGTTAATATTTAAGTATATAGGCGTTTTTAAAAGCTTTATAGTAACAATAATGCCAATTTCTGAATACTGGTTAGGACAGAAAAGCAAATAATAGATAAGTAAGCTTTCGCATGAGTTTCTTAATAATGCGAACATAACCACAAAATGTACATTGAGAAGTCAACACGGAGATGGAAACCTGCAGCATGACTGCGGCTGCAAAAGTAGCGCCTTGCGTGTGAACAGACTCGCAACCTCCAGTTGCAACTTTTGCAGCACTCGGGTTGCGCAGCACGGAAAGTACGGTGCAGTGCGCTACTTTTGGCTTACGTGTGAACACGACACGCAACTTTTGCAATATTGGGAATAAATTTGAATAAGGAACAAAAAAAAAAAAGTTTCCTTCCCATGCAGTATTCGAACCACGAAAGTCTTAGTTACCAGTCTATCGTGCTCTGGAGTGAACAAGGCTCTGAAATCAGCTACAAGGGTCGGTCCGCTTTCTTTTTGCCACTACTGTACATTCCACATTTTCATCCGCACCTTTGATGAATGGAAATTCTCTTCTGATGCTTCGTTTTATGCACTTACGTTTCGGCATGATACAAAATTATAACACGCTATATAACCCTCAACTTTCAGCAATGATGCTATGATACTGGATGTAATCGGAAACGGAAATTATAACTAATACTGCCAACATAAGCATGGAGAGAGAAGAAAAGAGCATCGCTCTAAGTATCACCAATATTGCAATAAAAATAATGTTCTATGAATTAGTCACCAGGAGTGCTACTTATTGAAAAGAGAACAACTTTCGTAACCCATTTTTTAGGAAGGCTATTCAAAAGCGTAACTTTTGAAAAAAAGTCGGGACACCGGGACGAATGATCAGAAAAGGGGCTGTCTCGGGAAAAATGGGACGAATGGGAACCCTAATTTACTATCACTGCGTTTAATGAACACGAAAAATCTACACTACAAGCCGTAGACCCATCCCTATACAAAACATTAAAACTTCCTAATGATGCTATTGCAAGCATTTCCTTTCAAATGCGCGCAAAACAACGCATTTTAACATGAATCTTTCCTTTTCGAAACTTGTTTTTGGCGCTTAGCTCCTTTGGAGAGATGTCACTGTAATAAATGTGATGTCTGGCAATGACTTATCGAGTGATGATGGGACAATGGTAGGATAACAGCAAGATAAAAAACATACCCAGAGAAAATGTGCGCCATCATTTTGTCTATAAAAAATTCCATTTTAGCTAGCCAGGAGGCCATCGGCGTAGCTCAAGCGAGAATGTGTTTTCCTACTGATTGGAGGCTGCACTCAGGATTAGGTTCGAATCCAGATTGGGATTCCCCGCCCCCCAGGTTTATACCAAATGTACTGCGAATATTAGGTAGAGCAATCCCATGGTGAATTCTTGGGCTTATTTCGTAAAAATACCATCTCGCAGTCATAAATTTCATCAACGCTAAAGAAATTAGCAGTTGATACAGCATCGTTAAATATAAGCTAAAAAGAGCTAGCCAGGAAAGCCGGAGACTGTTAAGGCTATCTTTGAATCTGTGAAATTTTTCTAACTCCTATATTTTTACACCAATTAATCCGACACTTTTATCACATATTTCTTACAATGTGGACATGCAGTACACAAATTGTCACTTTGATACTCCAATTAGTTTATTTATAATTAATTTTTGTTGTTTTTTAAAATATTGAATTATAATTGTTCCAATTTTCAAAGTTTACATTTATATTAATTTATACCCGATAGATATATGTAAATATGTAGACGGTATAACGCTGGCCTTCTGTGCTCAAGGTTGCGGGTTCGATCCTGGCCCAGGTCGATGCCATTTAAGTATGCTTAAAATACGACAGCCTCATATCAGTAGATTTACTAGGATGTGAAAGAACTCCTGCGGGACGAAATTCCAGCACACTGGCGACGCTGATATAATCTCTGCAGTTGCGAGCGTCGTTACATAAAACATAATTTAATTTTTATATAAGTATGACACATGTTTTTCATATTTTTCCAATTCATTTTTGAGAAAAAAATATTTACTCTCTTAGTTATTAGTTTTCAATATTTTTAAACTTATCAAATTGTCAACACATGGTGATTTGAATACTTTCAATAACAGAAGAAAGGATATGTGTCAGTTTACTTCACACACTTTCGTGGACCTATGTGCAAAATTTCATTGAGATCTGAGAAAAACTGCATTCATTAGAGCATTTTGAATGTTACAAAATGTTGAAAATTGGGAAATCGAGAAAACGAGTATCAGAGTACAGCATGTATATGATATATACTATCGATATCCCTCCTTCCTAAAGGTCTATCACACACATTTTTCTTCTACATAACAGAGCGGAATATGAACTGAATTAAAAGTAAAATTAGTTAGCATTAAGAACAAAGTCTGTTAGAATGACAGTTGGGCGTCAGTTTAAAGGGCTGCAGCTCCACACACGCGCTGGTCCCTTTAAATTCGTCCTGAGGGGCTTTAAATTTGTCAAGGCCAAAATAAGTACAACTTTAGAAAATTGAAACATTATTTTATTTTTTAAGAGTTAAAAACCAACTTTCCATTTTAATGGTTTATTCGTTATTTTCACTGACCTATAGCCTTAACAGTGCCCCGAAAAAACAAAAACAAAAACAAAATATGAATAAAATCTTGCAAATAGGCATCCTGCCTGGAACTCGCGTTACAAAATGCGCGCTGGTTCGAGTCCTCATGGAGGAATAAATTTTCTCATGAAATTTCCGCCAGTGTATGGAACCGGTACCCACCCAGCATCGTGTTGCACTTGGGGAGCTACGATAGGTAGCGAAATCCGGTTGCGAAAGCCAGCTATAAACGGCTGGGGAGACCATCGTGCTAACCACACGATACCTCCATTCTGGTTGCATGATCGTCCACCTCTGCTTCGGCATGTGAACGTTAGGCCAGCAGCTGTTAGATCGGTCTGGGCCCTTCAAGGGATATGGCGCCACGGATTATTACCAATATTTAAAACCGTGTTAGCCACCGGCGTAGCTTAAGCGGTAGCGCGTTTGCCTGCTGATCAGGAGTTGCACTCAGGCGTGGGTTCGATTCTCGCTGAGATGATTACTTCGTTTGGTTTTTTCCGAGGTTTTCCCAACCGTAAAGCGAATGTCAGGTAATCTGTGGCGAATCCTCGGCCTCATCTTGCAAAATACTATCTCGCTATCATCAATTCCATCGATGCTAAATAATCAGGCAGTTGAAACAGCGTCGTTAAAATAACCAAGTAAAAAAACCGTGTCATCGTGTTCAGAAAGGCTAGAAATGTGTTGAATATAAGTTTGTAAAAAGAGCTAAGGATAAAAATATGACAACATATAAATCCGAGCTCGACTTATATGAGAGCATGGGCAATGCTCAATCTTGAGCATAGGCGGAGTTATGGAGGCATGGGGAGGCACTGCCCCTCAAACTTCTCTGAACTCTTTCTTCCTATTAACGTTAGGAAATATTGGATTAATCTTGCACAGGATAGGGATCGATGGCGGGCTTATGTAAGAGCGGCAATAAATGACCTTCCAGAATTCATTAAAGCAACAACAATTATGTATGCAGATGACACTACTTTCCTATGTTCTTCCTCTGCTCTAAATCAATTACATGCTCTCAACAACGACACTCTATCACAGATGGCTTTATGGTTTGAATCTAATGGTTTCTTGCTTAATCAAGGAAAAACTATCAACTTAACTTTCAGCCTAAACTATCTAATAAATAAGGACAACAGACTCAACTACACAAAATTTCTGGGACTTTTTATAGACTCCAGTTTAACATGGGATAAGCACATCGAATACATATGCACAAAGCTGTCAAGAATTTTATATTTGTTAAAGAAATTAACGACTTGCGTTTCTCAAAATTATTTAAGATGTGCCTACTTTTCTTTTTTTCAGTTTATAATTCGATATGCCCTAATTTTCTGGGGAAATGGAACCAAAATTGGAAGCGTCTTGATTTTACAAAAGAAAGCCATTAGAATTTTATGTAAATCAAACTATCTGGAACATTGTCGGCCACTTTTCAGACAATCACGGATTTTAACAATCATAAATTTGTATATATATATATATATATATATATATATATATATATATATATATATATATATATATATATGATCTAGTACTTTACACTCGACAAAATATCGACAATAATTACTCATTAGTTGCCAATATACATGATCATGAAATTAGAAATAGTGAAGAAATTAATATTCCATATTGTAGATTACACAAGAGCAACAAACTTTTTAATTATGGGGATGAAATTATATAATAAGCTCCCAAGTCAATATTATAAATTACCAATCAATAGTTTCAAAACTAGATTTTACAATTGGTTATTAAATAATCCTTTTTATTCTGTTGCTGATTTTTTTAAACACAAATTTGTATGAAATTGTATTTTAATAAATAAGTTTAATTGCAATTTAGTTAGTTTTCTTCAATTTAAAAATTTCAAATTATTTCACGTTTTCATTGTATTACTTAAATTTTACTGTTTCTGTTATTAGTGTTTTTTAAAATATATTTATATGTTTTTTCAATGTATTCTGACGAAGCCTGAAACTGTATGTCTAATGGCCAAATAAACTGAATTGAATGAACCTGCGGGTTCCTTAAAAGCCGTAAGTTGTTAAGTCCTGTCTTTTGAAGCTTTGTGTCTTCTTTTTTTATCGATGTGAATCTGATTATCCAATGTATGTATTCCGATATATCAAGCTATAACGGGGGAAGGAGGTAAATGATGTCCCCCATAACCCCGTTATATGGGGATTCTATGGTTTTGCTTCCCCCCCCCCCCCTCCCAAGGAAACATTCTCTCTGCGCCTATGATGTTGAGCTATAACGAACGATATTGCTCTGCTTCGCTAGCTGGACGGAGCAACAACCCGCTGTCAGGACTCACGCTTCAGAAGCGGCGGGTCCCTCCACCACGTTCATTGTTCGAAGGAAGTCTCCTGTGTGAACCACATTCCCTTTGCAGGTTTCACGGGCAATGTCCCGAACGGGAACTGATCCCAGGAACATCCGGTGTGCCAGACATTTAGGCGGCACGGCGAGGTTAAAGACCCGACCGACTCTTATTTTGTCTACACTGTATAGGATCGTCAGTGCGGTGCGTTATGGGCTAGCCAGGGGTGCGTAACAAGCTCCACAGCTGTCCAACACACCAGCGCGAGCGTGCGCAGACCTCAGAACTAGAGATGGCCGATATTTTGTCACAGGTATTTTTTGTCACAGATAAACCTGTGACTGGTGACGCGAAATATCTGTGACAAAATATCGCTATCGAAATCTGCTCCGTATCCAGTACTCTGTGACTGATATTTTCTCCTCTACGTCGTAGGTTTGCGCGTGCGCATGATACAATAACAGCAATCGGGCGGTAGTTTCTCCATCTTATTATAAATGATGTAGTTATTACACGATTTAAATAATAACACCGTTGGTTACCAGTACTTAATCTTGTGTAAAACCCTGTCTGAACAACTGTTTTGTTTTGTAATTATTTTCCAATGATTTTCCGAATACTTATGTTTCATTAATTTTTATTCTGTGACTCAATATTATAATGTTAATGCACGACTTAAAATATTTTATCCATTAGGCCTATATACAATAAAAAGGATCAAGTTTTAAAACGATTAGGATAATCATATAGCTAACCTCAATTTCTCCATACCCAACTATATTTAAAAATGATCAACTGGTTCAATATCTATAATATAACCTCTTGGTACATGAGGTTAACTTTCGACATGTTACTGTTCAGTTAGGTAAGTATTTATTTGTTAATGGTACATGTACATAATTTCTTTGTTGGATTTTCCCATATAAATCACTGATGAGTGGTGTGTATAGAGAAATCGTATTCATATTTCACTGCTCTTCAATATTTCCTGCTATTTTTTATCGGTGTGACAAAATATCGGTGTAATTCATGCTACGTATCGATATATAATATCGGTGTGACAAAATCACCGATAAAAGTCACAGATATTTAATTGTCACAGTCACAGTTGTCACAGATACTTGAAAATATCGTTTAAGCTCATCTCTACTCAGAACGACAGGTCTTCCTTTTACATATTTTGCAGCGAGTTGCTTGACGTATCAATTTACAATCAATACTGATTGCTCACTTAAGCTCGTTCACATTTTTCAAGTAACTTGAATTCAAGTCACGTGATTTCAAGTACAGCAGAACCCCGATTATCCGTCACTCTATTAACCGATTCATGGATTATCCGACTGTCTTTCTCTTGCCTTCTCCTTTCTTTTCTCTCTCTCTCTCTCTTTGCTGCAGAAATATATGAAGTAGGTACTGCACACTATATTAGCACGTTTTTTCTAGAGTGTGTTATTACAAGCATTTACTCTTACACAGTATGGTTTGCTGTTCGAGTTGTACCTTATAGACCCTATAACATATATATGAATTATTTTTCACGGGTATGAAATGAAGTTGTGTTTTGTTTAGTATCGAAAAATGTGCAAATCATTAAATGGTTTGGGAAAAGAGAAACTATGGTTCATCTCGCATGAGAATACCAGAATTACAACTGGGTGCAATTTAATACGAATTAAGGATAAGTGTATAAAGTGTTTTCAACACGAGACTTCCACTATTCCTATCTTTCCAGATACAGTCATTACAATGAATTTCCTTGCCCCTTAAAAACTCGTTGACAACCTGACTTAAATTAGTGAACTTCTGATCCTCTACCTAGCGTGTTAATGGAGAAAAATACGAAAGTGTAAGCATTATTTACTAAATTTACGAAAATCTTTTATGGTACGGATTATCCTATTTTTTCGATTAACCGTTCAGCCCATCCCCTTGATTACGACGGATAACAAAGGTTCTACTGTACTTGAATTCAAGTCGCTGTTCAGACATATTCAAGTTATTTTGTTTTCAAGTAGGATAAAATGGCGTCCATGGATGTTGTGCAATTAGGAATTTCTGTAGTAGCAAGTCTCCGTGCCAGGGAAATGATAAATATATTGAAGAAATGGAAAACGCGTTGTTCAGTATGGGTTAGGAATTAGATTAATAAGAGAAATACACGGCCACTGACCATTACAAATAGAATAAGTGAAATCTTCAAGCAGATTTAATATCTTATCGCAAATGTAATAAAACATAAGCGAGTCTAATTTACCATAATTGAAAATGATTACCTTGAAGCTGTTACAGTTCCCCCACAAAAATCTATCAACCACATTGAACCATGCCAGTTTCGGCGATAAATATCATCCCTTCAAGCAACGCTCTTCTCTTCTTAATCCCTCATATCTTCCTCACTTCTTTTCTATCTACAGTTTAATTGTTTTGTATTATTTTTCATAGGCTATCTCATCTGTGTCCACGTTAAAATCTCTGCTGTTCAGTTCTTCAATGAACTCTTCCTTTCTTTGCAGCTTCCTTTGCATTTCTATTACGAAACTTTGCAGTTTCTATAATCCGCAGGTCTTCGTGAATTTTATACAACTTCAGAAACTCAAATAGTTGGTCATTATTTCACTTACTGCTGTTTGCTATTATTTTTACGTTCCTAGTAGAACTGAAAAACAATCAGCTCTTAATTTAACGGTCTTGAAACAGTTGTTAATTTAAATTCCTGCTCTTTTCTCCTTGAATTCAAGTTATCAAGTGACGTTCACACTTTTCAAGTCAAGTAAAAAGTAGAAAGAGATCCAACTTCACTTGAAATTTGAATTTAAGCCGTTAATTGATTTCAAGTAAACTTGAAACTTCAAGTTCGTCTTTCAAGTGACTTGAAAAGTGTGAACGAGGCTTTACAAAAAACAGAAGGGAATTCATACTAATTACTATGTACGCGAGAGTAAACACATTCACCTGCAGCATTACACAATTACAGTAAAATTTCGTTGTAACGAGGGGGTGGATGTCTATGACCTAAAAAAATATGCATGCATTTATGACCTAAAACATATAAATATGATCAATAACATTCTATGATTATCAGTATCACATGTAAGTTAGATTTTTTTTTTTTTAATTCTCGGAATTATACAGACACATCATTTTATTTTTACTAACATTTCTAATATTAACTGGTTATACCTTTGGATTAACGGTTGAGAACCGGAAACACCGTTTGCTACCCCCTTGCACGACTGGAGTTCGATGATACTGGCGTAAAATACAAACAAATCACTTTACTAGGTATAGGAGGGAAGAAAAGTAGTTCATCCATTTACGTAAACTAGGAAACATCGCGATTTTGAGTTTGATCATTTTCATTAGGTTTTTCTTTAATCAAAATACAATACGGTATTAACAATAAGCGTTTTTACTCAATAACTGAACTATCCATGCGGACGTATTCATTATGCAGTGTATATTATACTGTCTACAGCACATTAGCGTACAATTTAAGGGGACACTCAACTTAAAAATTGGAGAAAAAGTGTCATAGAAATGAAAAATTAAATTTCTACACTAATTTACGTGACAGAACTAAATCAATACGCAGAATTCTTCCCCTATTCATTGAGAAGTCACAGTCAAATGCACAAAGCCAAAAAATAAAAAATGATAATTAAAAGTGATATTTAAATTAATGATTGATTAAAAATTGAAATATTTTCTATTTTGAAAATTATTGGATCTAATGAGCTGAGATTTTGCATGTTACTTTCCATGTGTAATATTAAACTTTTTCTCCAAATTTGAAAAAGATTGGTTAAATAGGAAAAAAGTTCCAAAATATAGTTGAGTTTCCCCTTAAAGAATGAAGTTAAATTGAAAAATAATAACAATATGGATATTTAAACACATTTTTGAAAATGGTGGCTTCAGTTCTTTTGTGCATATTATCGCACTATAGACTATCGTACCTAATTCCAATTATCAGTTTCGTCCTTCGTACTAGTAACTCATGTTGAAATAATTCTGCACCTACTCTATAAAAGAATACCTTACTGTAAATTCAATCTTCACTTCTGCCCGATCCGAAAAGATAAAATTACTCAGACATGCTATCTACTGTCCATCCAAGTAGTTTTGTCGCAGGGTCGTAGAAAGGAGGGAAATCACGTGACAATTAATTAACGAGGCTCTTTTATTTAAGTTATTTCAAACAGTTGTATAATATTACGTAGATGTCCAATTCCTAACAGAAATTAATGTTTCCAGAAAAGAGCTAAGACAGCCCAGCCACTAGCTTTATAGAGGGACGGGCAGAAGAGGGTGGGGGAAACCGGGATGCGACACAGGCAAATGGACGACAGTACCTGTGCGAGAATATGGTTCAATATTGAAAGCGAACATATTTCTGGAATGTACTATACTCACTAACTCAGTACTGTTTACTATGACCGTAAGGCGACTTTGACCGTCTACGCTTGTTTCTGTGTGGAGAATGCTTGGATGTTTACTGGTAGAGGAGGTGGGAGTGAAATACATTAAAAAACTCAGGTACAATAAAAATTGAAGTAAAAATAAAATATCCCTGTACATTGATTAAAATACAATGTCTAACCAGTTGGACGTTATATTTAAGCACATTATTTCAAACGTCCGCTGTTTTTAGAATAGCATGTTGGAAAGATATGATGGATCTTAGAATATTGCATACTTCCCTGGTATAATTAGGACCCTGTATTGTACACACATTCCTACTAACCTCCTTCACCTGTTTCCTTTATGGATATTCCATCTTTTTTTTTTTAAATAATAACGTATTAAGAATTCCTCATATTTTAATCTAGTAATGAAATCTGTCAATATTTCAGACTCACAGTGAGGTATAATCATTTTCGCTTTTAATTTTCCTTTTGTACAAATCTAACCCAAAGGCAAATAAATGCAACGCAAAAATACAGGATACGTTCGTTTCGACGTAGAAAGGAGTAAGCGCAGTCGTTTTTAGACGTTGACTAATGTCTTTGCAAAAGTATGGATGCTTTCCTTTCGGACATTTTTTAGAAAAAGTGTACCATCACAGACTTTACCCTGATTAAATGAGGTGTCAGCTAACTATGTTTAAGTAACCGGTGGTTATGAATGATGCATAGAAATTATATTTTAACCAGGGTTTAAGCCACAGTCGCATTTTGCTATTCGACTTCTAAAAATGCAACAAACTTTGAATGTAAATGTGCAAAAATGCGACAACCACATTGGACTTCAGAAACGAAGATGATAATGGAGGAAATGAAATCAGAGATGTTTCAACTAATCAATTATGGAGAATCTGAATTCAAATGAAATGCTAATGTAATAGATGTTCAGGAATAGATTTCAAAGAGTTGTACAATTCATGTCAGTTAAGTGTACAATTTCTTCTAATTGATTTTTATAATTCCATCGCATACTGTAAATTGTGGGCGAGGATTTAGTTGTGTGAATCTTGTAAAAACTGTAATTAGAAACTGCCTTTCAGTAAAAAAAGAGTTAGCACTACTCGTAAAGAATTTCAGTGTTTAGAACGCCCATAAAATAACGTATTTTAATGTTATGTAAATTCAGCAATAATTGATTCTAAACATACCAACGTCTAGTGATGTACTTACATAAGTATATCTAGAGTGCGATGAGATGGATTGAAAGTAATAAATAGGGGGCGGATGTTGATGACCTAAAAATCTACTTAAAATGATCATTAAAATGCCTTTAAAGTAATGGAAAAATGACATAAAATTAAAAAAAAATGACATTTAAATATTATTCACCGTACTCGCACCACAACTTCTTAAAAATTAGTCACCTTGTTTCAATGACTGCCCTGCAAATCTCGGAGAGAGGAGGCAACTTCCTGGAATTTGGCTAAGATAAAGGAAAATACTTCACCATAAACCAGATAATTGAAAAAAAAAAAAAAAAAAAAGAATATAACTTAGAAACACACTTATTATTCATCGATTATGAGAAGGCTTTTGATAGAGTGAATAGATCAAAATTATGGAAAATAATGGAGAAAAGAGGATACCCACAACATCTGATAAGAATATTACGTAGCATGTATCTTAATACCAATATTTGCATTGACAAAGGGAAATGTCCAGGTAAATTAACAACAGAAGTTAATGGAGGTGTTAGACAAGGGTGCCCACTATCACCCACTTTATTTAATATATATCTTAACGAAGCCATTGATGACTGGCTGAATATTTTAAACTGTGATTTTATCTTAGATGAAACACCTGTAAATTGCCTACTTTTTGCAGACGACCAAGTGGTGATTGCTGATACAGAATACAACCTCCAAAGTGCAGCTTATAAACTGAGTCAAATAACCAAAGGCTATAATTTAAAAATATCACACACTAAAACAAAAACAATGGCTTTCATAGGGACCCAGCATAAAAGGTCGAAAATAGTTATTGACTCCAAAATTATTGAGCAAGTTAGTAATTTTAAATATTTAGGATGCAACATTTCTTATATGGAAAAAAGAGATATGGAAGAAAAGATGCATAGATTTCAAGGTATATGTGGAACAATTAGACGGAGCTTAGGAAAAAGAACAACGAAAGAAACACAGTTAAAACTCTACAAAACAGTAGCCCTACCAGTACTACTTTACGGAGCAGAGACTTGGACCTTAACAGAAAGAGACAAAAGACGACTAGAAGCCTCAGAAATGAAATTCCTAAGATCAGTGGCGGGATATTCTTTATTACAACACAAGAGGAATGAAGATATCAGAAAAGAATTAGGGATAGAGGGAATAACACAAAAGTTAACAAATCACAGAAATAGGTGGATGGAACACCTAGAAAGGATGGAGGATCACCGAATCCCCAAGAAAGCTTTCCAGTATGCTCCAAGAGGAAGGAGAAATGTTGGCCGTCCTAGGTTTCGTTGGAGAGAACAATTCTAATGGGGACGGAACGGGCCTACCGGCTCAACCCGTGATGTTGATGATGATGATAAAGGAAAATAACATGCAACAAAATGAAGGTTTTAAGGGAAAACTATAGACTTGAATGAGGGTTTACAATGTGTTTCAATCAGGAGTGTCCATGTCAGTGTCTTCATTCTCCGTCGCCTTCTCCTTCCGCGCTTCACTTTTGTTACCAGATCTTCCAGATGAGGGAGTGTGAATGACAAAACAAATTGTGGGCGCATCGTGCATTCTTGCAATTTTTCTGTTAAAAATACTGTCTACTACAGTAGACATCCCTTCCGAACCATGTTGAGGACACAACGTCCTGTCCAGGACATGGTGAAAGTTTCCCCCCTTCCAAACATAAATTCTAAAGTCCTCACTTAAACTAAGCTCTTTCAAGCATTTTATATTACTTTCGTTGTGTGAATGAGGGATGGACTCTAAGAGTCTGTTCCAAACTATAAAATTCAAACTTCACTGTTATTCACTTATTCAGTACGTAATTACTACTGATCTATTTAGGTTAGAAAATGATTTAACAGACCTATCGGTAAAGAAGAAAGTAAAATGCATTCCAAATGTCTAAAAATTCTTCAAAGTGTTAAAAATAACCAAAAATGCCGAAGAAAATATAAAAATGACCCATTAGTTCAAAAACGTCAAAAAATGCAAAAAAAACGATATAGGAAATTCCTCTTTTTTATATTAACATAGAAAGGATTTCTATATTAACAGGCATCGTCCTAATGTGAAAAATAAGAAGATAACTTTTCATCAACATCCGCCCCCTAGTAATGAAACTCCAAGAAACAAATTACATAACTTTTTGTTTCTGCATATTTTATTAATTTTATCTTTCTGCACAATTATTTATAATATTGCACAAGCATTTCGCAATTTGCACAAATCTAATTTTTCATTTGTGCATTTTTGCGACAATTATTTATTTTCTAGCTTAAATCCTGTTTTTAACCAAGGTTTCTTTTTAACCATGGTTTCGTAATCCATGGTTACTACATTTTTAACGACGTTGATGCACGTGGCCATAAGGGTGGTTTGTATTCAGAAATTACATAAAGACGGGGAAAAAACTGTACCTAGAGCAAAAAAAAAATGTATATGAATATTTCTAATGTATTAGTAATGAAAAGTTCATACTCCTTGACAGGTCCATAAACCGCAGACTCAGACTAGAGGCTCTTAACGCCTGTGTATTCCCGGTGCTAACATACGGTTGCCAAACCTGGGCCCTCACAGAGAGGCAAAAGACGAACATCTATATATGCCATAGAAAAATGGAGAGGAAGATAGTTGGCGTTTCACTGAGAGACAAGGTCTGCAACACGGCACTGCAGAAAATTACAGCTTCTGAGAACATCACAGAAAAAGCCCTCATAACGAAGTGGAAGTGGGGTGGTCATGTAGCAAGGCAGCAACAAGGCAGATGGGCGCGAGAAACCACCATGTGGGACCCGTACATAGGAAGGAGAACACAAGGCAGGCCAAGAAGAAGATGGGCAGATACATTCAAGCAGCAGCTGGGAAGGAACTGGTCAACCATCGCCCGCAACAGGAACGAGTGGAGACAGATAGTGAACAAACTCATATAGATCTACAATTTGACAAACTCTACTGTATCTTACATAGTGAATGTGAATGTGAATATGGTTCACGTGAAATAGCTCATCATGTGAACCACACCAACCGAGCTTCCCCTCCTATAGGAGGCCCTAGCCCTTCAAGGGACACAGTGGCTTCATTCATTCATTCATTCATTCATTAGTGATAAACCATAACTCACTTGGTTGCATGATATGTTCTTCAGAGTTATTTATTTATTTATTTATTTATTTATTTAACCTGGTAGAGATAAGGCCATCAGGCCTTCTCTTCCCCTCTACCAGGGGATTACAACTACAATATTAAGACTACAATTACAATTATAATTACAATTAATATTGAATTTACAAATACAATAAAAATCAAAGTACTAAAAGATTAACAGACTAATAAAAGCTAGATAGTTCATTGTAAAAATTAAGAAGAGAGAAACACAAGTTTTTTATTAACTAAGTAAAAATTAAACCTACTCTACGCAGTAAGAAAATGCTTAATAAGTTTGCTTTTGAACGCTACTAAATTCCGACAGTCTCTGATGTCACTGGGAAGGGTATTCCACAAGCGCGAAAGCGAGATTGTGTATGATGATGAATACGATGATGTCTTATGTGTTGGTATGGCTAGTATGAGGCTATTTTGCGTGCGTGTGAAGAGATTATGATATGATGACAAGTAACTGAAACGGGAGGCAAGGTAGGTAGGTGTAGAGGTGTGAAGGACTTGGAAAAGGAGAACAAGAGAATGAAAATTTCTATGTTCGTTAAGCCGTAGCCAGTTTAGAGTTTGGAAGGATGGGGTTATGTGGTCAGCGCGACGGACATCGCAGACGAAGCGAACACAAGAATTATGAACACGTTGTAATCTTTGCGACTGGTTGACATTGAGGTCGGCCAGTAGAGAATCACAATAATCGAAGTGGGGCATTACTAGTGTTTCCACTAGTATTTTCTTGAGTGATAGCGGGAGGAATTTTCGAATGCTGTTTAAGGACTGTAGTATGGAAAGCACTTTTTTGATAATATGGGTTACTTGGTTATTCAAGTTTAAATGCGAGTTACGTTCACGTTTACATGTAATGAATGACAGATCAGAACTCGTTGAGGTTACGAATCGCCACATGGTCAACCCTGTCCCAGACGGAAGGCCTGTGGCCCGTAAGTCTCCATGTAACTATTGTAGAGGAGTGACTGAAAGGTAGCAGTGGAGAGAGGGAACGGGCGAGAAAGAGAGAGAGGGCGTGCAGTTGTGTCTACCGCGCAGAGGTGATGACTGGCGGTGACGTCATAAAAACACTCGTGTAAGAGAGGGGCGCAAGAAAATTACAGCATATACTTTTGGGGTCACAAGAGGTCAATCGCGAGAATGCACGCACACATACGCACATGCACAAATTGCTTGGCGCATGGCAACTGGCTGCCGCCAGAGCGGGATGACAACAGCTCCCACAGACAAGTATACGTACTTAACCGAAAAACCCACATAATGAAACTACAGTACTTCACTTAATTACGACTAGAAATAACAAGAAAGTTCAGTGCGCACCTCAAATAGCTGTTCGAGAAACAAGCAACTGACGGCTTTCATATTTCATACAAAATCATCTTAAGAGAGCATGTTTACGAAGTAAAGTACTAACAAAATCCTAATTTTGAACTCCCAAAACCCAAGTTGTTAGTAGAAGATCTCAATTTTTAAGCTTCCTTTTTTTTTTCTCTCTCTCTCGTTACATTCACAAGACAAAGAGAAACATTTCTATGCATTCATTTTATGGAATATCTCATTTATTCACTTTAATTTTTTTTTAAATATTTTTTCGTGCTAGGTTTCTGCCCTCAGGGCGAATTACTGCGAATAGGTAGACATAACGCAGTCCGCTCAATAATTGCTAACAGATTAAGGGAACATGGTGAATACGAAGTATATGAGGAAGTTCAATATCTTTCTACGGAAGAATCTACACGACGTGCTGACGTCATAATAATTGACCGAAATAAAAGAACTGGTCTCATTCTTGACCCAACAGTAAGGTTTGAAATTAATGAAGATCAACCAAAGCAAATACATGAAGAGAAGCGTGCTATTTACCTTCCATGCTGTGATGATCTCAGTCATAAATATAATATTCAAGATTGGAATGTTATTGGATTTATGTTTGGTGCGCGAGGAACAATTCCCAAATTTAAATTAGAGATCCTCAGAAAATTAAAGGTTCCTGAAAAGACTCTTCAGACAATTGCATCAACCATTTTAAAATCTTCATTGAACATCATCAATCACCATCTCTATTCATCTTTATAATATTCAGTGTATATTATTTATTTTTCAATAAATTTTTATCGTTTTGATAGCTACCACATCTTGTCGCAGAATATTATTTTTTTAAATTTTATTATATATTTTTCTAACATTAATTTACATTTTCTTTTTTTTTTTCATTTGAATTTATTAGGATGCCGATATTTTAAATCTAAGATTTGGACGGCTATCATTTCGATACACTTACTTCAGGACAAAAATATTAATAAAATAAACTAGCAGCATTTTTCACAAAATAAATGCATATAAACATGCAGCTTCCTCATAAATACTTGCAGTAAAAATTTCATCCGGATTGATTAATATTTGGCATAAAAAAGTTGGTGTTGAATCAAGAAAAATAAACTTACAGAAAATTGGATTTGAAAGTAAAATGAATATTTATGTAACACATACCTATTAAAATTCTCCTCCACTACATTCATCTAGTAACTTCAGGGAGCCAACTTTAGAACAAAAATGTATTAGATTTGTAATCAGAAATTTATAAAAAAGAATTCTTTGATAAAAAATTAATTTTGACAGCTCTTTAAATGCCACGTAGCCTTACAGCCTTAATTAAAACAAAAAATAAACATATTTGTAATCAGAATTGAACTAAATCCATTTGGGATATGAAAATATACCTTCTAAAGAAGTGAAATGGCCGATAATTTTTTTGGAAAATTTTCATAATTTTTAGTGGAGTTTCCTTTAAGTTTTATTAGTGTAATATATTACTACTCAGTGATATATTATGCAATGAAGGGGGAAAGGAACTGGCCATCATTATCTCCTGGCTAAGTTGCCTCATAAATGATGCCTTACTGTTGTCACTTATGAGTAGGGAACGGATTCTAGGTGCTAAAAGAAAGAGAGATTTAGGACTTTATAAAATCCAATTCAGGACTTTCAGGAGTTTATATAAAATTAAAAATTGAATCGATTTTTTATTGAAAGGTCACGTGTCCACTTTTTTGACAAATTCAGTTATGACCGCCATCATATTCGTCTTAGTGTAGCGCACCGTTTGCTAAAAAAAGGGCACAATTACTGTCTGAATGCCAGCTCTGAAACCGCGGCAGGAATGCGGCGTGTAACCCGACAGGCTGTACTACACTCGATCAGGAAGGAATCTCCGCTCCCCACTTCCTCACACGGCGCGGTTTCAGAGCTGATGCTCAAACAGTATGTGCACTCTACCGATGTTACAGTGTAAAGAAGTTTCCGTTTAGTATTGAAAGGGCACGTGTCCAGGACATGTGACCTTTCAATAAACTCTCTTCTTCTCCCATCATTCTTTGCATGATGTACAATATAAAACCCCATGATTCCATTCTTTGTTTACAACAATTAAAAATTGCGAGCAGTTGAATCATTAGGGAAAGGAGTGCCTAAAACATCAGAACATAGTAGTAGTATTTAGTATTTATTTATTTAACCTGGTAGAGATAAGGCCGTCAGGCCTTCTCTGCCCCTCTACCAGGGGATTACAACTATAATATGAACAATAAAATTACAATTAACATTAAATTTACAATTACAATTACAATAAAAATTAAAGTACGACAAGATTACCTGATTAATGAAAGCTAGACATTTTATCATAGAAGTTAAGAACAAGGAATATTTTTGTATTTACTGAATTACAAATTAAACCTACAATAACAAAAATCTATAGTAATGAAATTACCGGATATTGAAATATTTTGTGATAGATTAAGAGAACTATTTACAAGAAACCATGTCTGAACGAGTCTCAATTATTGACCAAGTGCCTAGTAAGTTTGCGTTTGAATTCAATTTTATTTCGACAGTCCCTGATGCTAGCAGGTGACGAATTACAGAGTCTTGGCAGGGCTATTGTGAAAGAGGATGAGTATGAGGAGGTGCGATGGGATGGTATTTTTAGTATTGTTTCATGGCGAGAGCGTGTGTTCAGATTGTGGTTGGAAGAAAGGTAAGTGAAGCGAGACGACAGGTACGAAGGAATAGAAGAGTTCAAGATTTCGAAGAGAATGAGAAGTGAATGTAAATTTCTTTTCTTATCTAGCTTAAGCCAACCTATTGTTTCCAGGGACATACGTGTATACCTCAAATTTCACAGTATTCAATAATGGTTTTTGATGCTAATTCCCCAGGCATATGAATACGATGATTATACGAACGTATATTGATGGAGTAATGACACACAGATTTAAGTTACTGCTTAGAACCAATGCGATGTATCCTAATGACTTGAAACTACCTGAAAGTCAAGCGTATTATGGAAACGTCCCAATAAATAAGAAGAAAGTTGAAGATGTCAGCAAAGTTATGCAGTATGTACTTCCCGACTACCTTCAATTTTATGAAAAAATTCTCCAGTGGTCGACAGAAGAAAGAAACAATAAAGATGACTGAAAACTTCAGAGGAAGTGTTTAATGAAGACACTTAAAAGTTTTTATGCTTTTAAATCGCTTTATTTCAGAAATAAAAGAGCTTGCCTCGGCAAAATAACTTTCTTAACAGTTATATTCTTAAGTATTTGTAGTCCACACCTGTGGAGTAACGGTTAGCGCGTCTGGCCGCGAAACCAGGTGGCCCGGGTTCGATTCCCGGTCGGGACGAGTTACCTGGTTGATGTTTAAATGGCGATCTTACTCGTGTTAATTATGTAAGCATGTGCGGCTTACAGCTGTTTCGATGCTACTTGACACTATCCTCAGAGCCTTCTGTGTCTCGGCGTCATCTCAACTTCTCTGCCTGTTGTGTGGGTGCGTTCGTGTGATGAAGAGTTGAGTCAAATAGTGTGTGTGTTCTGAAATTGATGTGTGTTGAGTATTTGATTACACATACAATAACATAAATACAGACATGAAAATCCTACACATACAACCCAAAAACCAAAACCTCAACACACTAGAACAATATGAAATATACAGACACACTAAAACACACCCTAATCAAATCCTCAACACACAGATCAATTTCAGAACACACGCACTAATTGAATCAACTCTTCATCACACGAACGCACCCACACAACAGGCAGCGAAGTTGAGATGACGCCGAGACACAGAAGGCTCTGAGAATGGTGTCAAGTAGCACCGAAACAGCTGTAAGCCTCACACGCTTACATAATTAACACGAGTAAGATCGCCATTTAATCAATTATTTTTAAAAATTTATTTCATTATGTTTTACTTACTGTTTATTATTAAAAGGGCACAAATCCATTATAAATCTTAATTTTTTACACTTATGTTTTCGTGATGTTACCATTAGTTTATACATGTAAATGTAACTTTACACCTCTGTCGTCGAATAAAAAATATCTGATTACACTACAAAGTACCATTAGCAAAATAAACAGTTTTCTGCGTCTCCTGTAAAATTGACGAACGTGGACATGTGACTTTTAAAAAATAATCGATTCAATTAATAATTTTAATTTTAGTAAATATTCTATTTCAGGTGGGATTTATGTACAAAGAACTGGTGATAACAATGAGTGCTATTGAATTGTAGACTCAAATTTTATCAACAGTAATCTCACTAGAGGTTTTGATTATATCGATAAATCTGCGAGTGGAACACGAGCAGATTTATCTAGAGAAAATCGAAACTCGAGTGGGATTTAATTGACTATTACACGATTAGAAGAAAGTAGGCTATATAAAGATTAGAAGTAACAAAGTGTACAATAAAATATTAATTGGCTTACGAAAATACAACTGTCTTCAAATGTATTATTGTACCATCTCAACATTACGCTAGATGGCAGTAGTGTTTTATGATGATGTTTTCTTGTTACCGGTATCAGTTGTGCCAACTATGGAATCATCATTGAACTCTGTGGACTGTTACTAGTCAAGAAGGCTTTGTTGATTCAGTTTCATTTTTATTAAAACATTTGCATTCCATTTCAATCATCCGGATCCCAGTAATCAACGTCACTTGACAGATGATTTTCAATAAATTTTAGTATTAAACAATCTCTGATACGTGACTACCCATAATATATAGCAGATTCTATAACAAACATAACCTAAATAATATAAACAAGTGTTAGAAAAGTTTTAATTAGGGATGATGAAATAAACAAGAAACGTTTTAATTAACGATGATGAAATAAAAAATAAACATGGATAATTTTAAAAGAAACAGCTATTGAAAGTACAATTTTCAAATTTAAATGTTTTGGTGGTTGGTGGTTCAGTTGATGTTATATTGGACGTGTTCGTAAAAGAAGTGAACTCGTTGGTGTACATGGTGTATCCCTCAACTCATTCAGGATTTCCGAATGGTGCTCTTCATATATGACCAGTGATCTTTATTAATTCTTGTTCTTGAATGCCAAAATGCGAGTCATATTTGAAAGTGATGTGCATCGACTGGAGTGGTTTGTAATTTTCTGTTTTTTTGACGGCCAGACCAGTGCAGTTTGAAATGTTGGCAAACAAAGAAACAAATGCTAGGGTAGTGATAAAAATAAACAAATGCTAGGGACGCGATAAAATTAAACAAATGCTAGGAACGCGATAAAATTGTGCGATAAGCAGCCATGATTGGTTGAAAGACGTCCTTTCGTACCGTTTTATTGGTCGAAAGTAGTGTGACGTAGTAAAAGTGTAATAGTCAGTGAAAAAACTGCTGACCGGTAAACTTCATTTCGCATAAGGGGATGCATTGACGTGAAAACTAATTTCTAAGCTATCGCCTAACCTGAACAACCTACCACCCCTTTCATGCTAGGATGGACTTTTCCATACGAACTCGGTTCCATGAAATGAGGTGCAATCTTCTTTGCTCCCTTCTAAGAGCAATATGGAATGAACTTGCCAGACCAGAGATTTTTTTTTTTTTTTGTAGCTGTATGGGCATTTTTGCATTTTTAGTACTGGTATTTTCATTTTAAATATACACAAAATAATTAAAGGCGTTTTTCGGGCACAAACATAGTTTGTAGGAATTTATAAGAGCTTATGGTCCATTTAGGCGTTTTAGGTCCTAGGCTATAGAATTATAATAGGAGGATCCTGTGTACATGAAATGCAGAGATATCTGTATAACACAGACTACACCTAGGACCCTAGATCATAATATATCCAGATTGCTCTACCTTATAGGCTTTGACTGGAACTTTTGTCAGGATTACTATGCTAGTTGTTACATAAGGAGTCACGTCATAACTCCCATTTGAATTGCATTAGGGACTGCACTGCCATCTCGTGTTCGTTTACGGCGGAGGGTGGCGATCCTGGCGGTTGTTCTTTTCAAAGTGCTACCGATTTTAACATAGGGATGAGCAATCTGTCATAATGTGATCTGGGCTAGGACGCAGCAAACAAAATAGATCCGAACTAGAAATCTGTTCCCTACTTATGAGATTCCAACCTGGCTTCGGACAGTTTACTAAACAACAGCAACATACGAAATTAGAGTAGCTGCCTTAGAATAGGTTGTTCATGCCAGAAACCACGGTTAAAATGTCTTTGGATGATGCAAGTGGAATGTATGAAGGAAAAAAAAATATTATATCGTGTCGACATTTCTCCGAAATTCATACCATATTTCACAGATATGAAACATATTGTAGCCATCGGCGTAGCTCAGGCGGTAGCGTGTTTGCTTGCTGATCCAGAGTTGCGCTCGGCCGTGAGTTCGATTCCCACTTGGACTTATTAACTGGTTTGGTTTTTCCGAGGTTTTCCCCGACCGTAAGGCGAATACCAGGTAATTTATGGCGAATCCTCGGCAAAATACCATCTTGCTGTCACCAATTCCCATCTACGCTAAACAACCCAGCAGTTGATACAGCGCTGTTAAATAACCATGTAAAAAAGTATTGTAGAAGAGGAAACTATTGCAACGCAGGATCTTCTATTTCCATGCGACTCTCACGGAGAACGATCTACTGGAAATTTGGGTAGGAATCCACGCAATATGGTGCTGATGCCCGTCTGCCAGTAGCAAGCTAATTCGTTTAAATGCCAATACGCAAGACCCATCTTGGAATGTGTAAACACTCAAGCAGCAGCAAGTCATACAAAATGGAGTAGTTGGACAAAACGGGAACTCAAGTAAAGCATTGATTACTGCTGCCACTGTACGGCTGATTGTTGAACTGCATTCCACAGAGCATTGACGTACAGTATTTCAGCTGGTAGCAAGAAAGTTCTTTTGTTTTATATTGAGTGTTTGTGTTACGAATTTACGAGTCAATATCTTTCAGCAGTGAAGATTATTTTTTCAACGTCAAAGTTAATCTTAATCAAACTGATCTGAACTGAATTTTCAAAATGTGAGTAAATTCTTCCAATAATTGGTACACTATACTGACAACAATAAAATTAGGTTTATATGGAGCGTGTGAAGTGGGCAGAGAGAATAAGAAATAAAGCTTTGTTGGAAAGAGTGGGTGAAGAAAGAATGATGCTGAAACTGATCAGGAAGAGGAAAAGGAATTGATTGGGTCACGGGCTGAGAAGAAACTGCCTACTGAAGGAGGCACTGGAAGGAATAGTGAAGGGGAGAAGAATTCGGGGCAGAAGAAGATAGCAGATGTTAGACGACATTAAGATATATAGATCATATGAGGAGACAATGAGGAAGGCAGAAAATAGGAAAGATTGGAGAAAGCTGGGTTTGCAGTGAAATACCTGGCTTGGGCAGAACATTAAATGAAATGAACCACTTAAGTCACTGCATCTCGTTACATGAAAAATAGCGTGGTTGTATTTGAGTAGTAAATGGTTTTCTAAAATTGAATGCGCCGTTTTGTTCTTTCTTTTTCACTCAAAAAAGTTTATCTATTCAGATACATAAATTTATTATCATCAGACCGCGTAACTTTATGCTATTGCATATTTTTTTTATTGATTTGGCATATTGGAAAGGTAATAGTGAATCTTTGCCGATCATGGTTTTTACGTTCCAAAATAAACCTGTTTTGCATAAATGCATATTTTGAGGGTGTGCCTTTTTAAATGCATATAATGTTTTTATTTTGCATATTTAAATTCATATAATACATGAACATCTTTTCTTGGTTTTCCGATTTATTTTCTAATTTCAAATCTGTCTCATAAAAATATGGATTATTTTCGTAAGAATATAATGTGTCTCATATTAATAATCACTGAATTGTAAAATAAAACAGCATTTAATGAGAGTGCAGAAGCCGCCACTGCAAATCAAACTGACAACCCAGAGTAAGAAACGACGAGCGAAAGAGAAGGAGAGTGTCTAGAGGATCGACCTATTTATGTGTCGCTCCAAGAGCTAAGAATAGACAAGACTTTGATCCAAACCCTCAAAAAAGGACCGACCAAGAAAGGGATGACCAATTCCCTCACTCAGCATTAACGGACTTCGAAAGTTTGAACGACTGACATATCAGAATATAATTTAATATAGGGATGAGGTAATATCTCATAGTTAACTGTTATTCTAAATAGTAGCCTATTTCAAAATATCCTCTGAGTACGTAGTACAATTACTAGAGCAACAGCTACCTTTCAGACTTTCCCCACTACCAGATACAGAATGTTTGCACTAGGTACTTTCAATATAGGTTAATTTTACAATCTTATTTAACCATATGAACTATTCGCATTTCTACCAACCCATGTAGTAGTAGTAGTGATGGCAGTAGTAGTGGTGGTAGGAGCAGTAGCAGTAGTAATAGTAGTACCAGTAGTAGTATCAGCAGCGGTAGTAGTAGTTTTTATTGCAGTAGGTTATTTTACGACGCTTTATCAACATCTTTGGTTATTTAGCGTCTGAATGAGATGAAGGTGATAATGCCGGTGAAATGAGTCCGGGGTCCAACACCGAAAGTTACCCAGCATTTGCTCATATTGGGTTGAGGAAAAACCCTGGAAAAACCTCAACCAGGTAACTTGCACCTGCCGGCAATCGAACCCGGACCACCTGGTTTAGCGGCCAGACGCGCTGACAGCTGCTCCACAGATGTGGACCAGTAGTAGTAGTAGTAGTAGTAGTAGTAGTAGTAGTAGTAGTAGTAGTAGTAGCAGCAGCAGCAGCAGCAGTAGCAGTAGTAGTAGTGATAGTAGTAGTAGTAGCCTAGTAGTAGTAGTAGTAGTAGCAATAGTATTAGTAGTAGTGATAGTAATATTAGCAGCAGTATTAATAGTAGTAGCAGTAGTACTAATAGTAGTAGTAGCAGTAGTAGTAGCAGTAGTAGTAGTGATGGTAGTAGTAGCAGCAGTAGTAATAGTAGTAGCAGTAATAGTAGTAGCAGTAGTAGTAATAGTAGTAGCAGTAGTAGTAATAGTAGTAGTAGCAGTAGTAATAGCAGCAACAGTAGTAGCAGCAGTAGTAATTGTAGTAGCAGCAGTAGTAGTAGTAGTAGTAGTAGTAGTAGTAGCAGCAGTAGTAGTAGTAGTGATAGTAGTAGCAGCAGTAGCAGCAACAGCAGTAGCAGCAGTAGTAATTGTAGTAGCAGTAGTACTAATAGTAGTAGTAGTAGCAGTAGTAGTAGTGATGGTAGTAGTAGCAGCAGTAGTAATAGTAGTAGCAGTAGTAGTAATAGTAGTAGTAGCAGTAGTAGTAGTAGTAGTAATAGCAGCAACAGTAGTAGCAGCAGTAGTAATTGTAGTAGAAGTAGTAGTACCAGTAGTAGTAGTAGTAGTAGTAGTAGTAGTGATAGTAGTAGCAGCAGTAGTAGTAGTGGTGGTAGTAGCAGTAGTAGTAGTAGTAGTAGTAGCAGCAACAGCAGTAGCAGCAGTAGTAATTGTAGTAGCAGTAGTAGTAATAGTAGTAGCAGTAGTAGTAATAGTAGTAGTAGTAGTAGTAGTAGCAGTAATAGTAGTAGTAGCAGTAGTAGTAGTGATAGTAGTAGTAGCAGCAGTAGTAGTGATAGTAGTAGTAGCAGCAGTAGTAGTGGTGGTAGTAGCAGTAGTAGTAGTGGTGGTAGTAGCAGTAGTAGTAGCAGCAACAGTAGTAGCAGCAGCAATAGTAATTGTAGTAGCAGTAGTAGTACCAGTAGTAGTAATAGTAGCAGTAGTAGTAGTAGTGATAGTAGTAGTAGCAGCAGTAGTAGTGGTGGTAGTAGCAGTATTAGTAGTAGCAGTAGTAGTAGTAGCAGTAGTAGTAGTGGCAGTAGTAGTAGTGGCAGTAGTAGTAATAGTAGTTGTAGTATAAGCAGTAGTAGCAGTAGTAGTAATAGTATTAGTAGCAGCAGTAGTGGTAGTAATAGCAGTAGTAGCAGCAGTATTAGTAGTAGTAGTAATAGTAGTAATATTAGTAGTAGTAGTAGTAGTAGTATCGTCACTGTGTACATTCTTGACATTTGTAAGTTGAAAGATTAGTGTTTTTCCTTATGTTTCTACACTTACCATGTAAATACCTCTTACAATATGAATATAAAAGCAATGAAAGTACTATTAAAAAATTGAGGACTATCGTTATACAAATGAGTACCGTACTAACATAACCTAAAATTTTATCTGTAGACCTTTAACGCCTGTTTCTCTAACATTTTCAAATTGTATAGATAGCAAATTCTTTCTCTGCATAGAAGAATGTTTAAGGATCATGAAAATATATAGTTTAGTATAGTTATTATTTGCTCACCACACAAAATAAAATATTGCCTCTTATCCTAATACAAGAACTAACAACACACAACAGCAAAATGGTGGAATATCATGTCACTGGTATGTGTCAGCGGACAGCTAGTAACTCATTTCATCACTACATGGCAAGAGAATGTAGGCAACAATAGTGCACTACCGAAATATGGTGTCGTTAACAAGAATTAATAGGGTGGCGTTAAAGATATACATGGCGTTACATGTCTCAGGGACCTTAAACCAAGTTCTTTACAGTGAATTATTGATTGAACTGATATAGAAACGATGTAATTAAATTTAGTTAATAACAAATTCATTATTATATCAAATGCTATAATTATATTAAGCATTATATATTGCCTCACTGAAGAGAATAACATGCGTTATATTCATTTTCAACGAAATGTTGACTGTGTTATATTCAAAAAAGTAACTCTATGGAAATATTGCATGGAATAATTTTGTGTGAATATATATTTTTAAGTTGACTATTACACTTTTACTACGTCACACTACTTTTGACTAATAAAACGGTACGAAAGGACGTATTTCAACCAATCATGGCTGCTTATCGCACAATTTTATCGCGTCCCTAGCATTTGTTTAATTTTATCGCTTCACTAGCATTTGTTTAATTTTATCGTTTCCCTAGCATTTGTTTCTTTGTTTGCCAACATTTCAAACTGCACTGGTCTGAACGTCAACAAACAGAAAATTACAAACCACTCCAGTCGATGCACAGCATTTTCAAATATGACTCGCATTGGCATTCAAGAATAAGAATTAATAAAGATCACTGTTTATAGCTATGCATCTTCCCTGAAACCCTATTTACAAATACATGAAGAGCACCATTCGGAAATCCTGAATAAGTTGAGGGATAAACCATGTATAACAAGGAGTTCCACTTTTTTTTAAGCACACGTCCAATATAACATCAATTGAACCACCAACCACTAAAACATTGAAATTTGAAAATTGTACTTTCAATAATTGTTCTTTTTAAAATTATTCATGCTTATTTTTTATTTCATCTTTAATTAAAACTTTTCTTATTTCATCATTCCTAATTATAACTTTTCAAACACTTGTTTATAATATTTAGGTTATGTTAAAGTTTCTGCTGTGTGATATTATGGATAGTCACGTATCAGAGATTGTTTAATACCAAGATTTATTGAAAATCATCTGTCAAGTGAGGTTGATTACTGGGATCCGGATAATTGAAGTGGAATGCAACTGTTTTAATAAAAATGAAGCTGAATCAACAAAGCCTTCTCGATTAGTAGGCTATCCTCCACAGGATTCAATGAAGATTCTATAGTTGGCACAACTGATACTAAGAAAACAGCTAATCATAACACACTACTACCATCTAGCGGAATACAATGGTACAATAATACATTTGAAGACAGTTCGTATTTTCGTAAGTCTATATTTTATTGTATTAGAATACTTCGTTACTTCTAATCTTTATATACTTTCTTCTAATCGTGTAACAGTCAATTAAATCCCACTCGAGTTTTTATTTTCTCTAGATAAATCAAAACCTCTAGTGAGATTACTGTTGATAATCCGATACACAATCATTGGTAACAGATAAATGACGTAATCTACCACACTGCAACACTTTGTGATTTGTATCAGCTACCTCTCCATCCCTACTCCTCAAACGTAGATTGAAGTGTTGTAGCTGCATTCAGCAGTGATTCGGCGCTACCTATTGCTTTGGATAAGCCTGCATTTTATTATATTACCCAGACGAAGAAGGTAGGGAGAAGGAAAATGAAAGGAGACTAAGAACAAACAAGATGAGAGAAAAGTCAATGAGGAATGAGGAGAAGAATAAGAACAGTGACAGAATAAAAAAGAGAAGAGGAGGAGAAAGGATGATCAGTAAGGGAGAGAGGAACAAATATAGTAGTATCACAGTCTAGTATATACAGTCACGAAGCTTGAGTTGTGAGGCTGCTAGAAACAATAGACTGTGCAGGTATTATTTCGCATTGTCTGTAATGAGGCGATAGTAGCGATCCTAATGGATAGCAACTATCTATGGATGCATATTTACTACGTATTGAGCTTCGTGACTGTATATGCTAGACTGTGGTAGTAATAGATTTATTTCTACTGGCAGAATTAAGGCCATAAAGCCTTTTCTTCCACTCAACCAGTATTAGAATAGCAGAAATACATGAAAAATATTTAACAATAATAATAACAAAATGAAAACAAATTTAGTTTCACGTAATTCTAAAAATCAAACAAATTATAGTAATGTTAATCGAATAATGTTAAAATGATAAAGATGTTAAAAATGAAAATCATATATTAGAAAAAATTATATTTTAGGAAAGCTCACAATCTAAGCAGTCTATTTGACAACCGGTTTATGAAATTATTAAATGTCTGACAGCCCCTTAGGGAGTTCCAATGACAAAAAATTGAAACTGAGAATGATGAAGAGTATCAGGAAGTATTATGATGAGCAGGCTTGGGCCTAGGGACACAGAGTAACCATTATGAGTACACGGAGTATAAATGACGTCATGACCCGTGTGAAAGGGTGACTGCAACAGCACAGGTAGGTCCGTAATGTGCATTACCGTTGTGTGTATTGCTGCTTGGCTGCGGTACGTGTAACAGGCTTCAGCGTAGGGACACCTGATTGAAGGTTACAGCTCACGTTAATACTTTAATGGTAGACATTTATTGTCTACACTAGGGATGTACTTTATATACTGCATCTGTATAGGGTGAAATATATTTTGTGACGGACTGTTTACATGTCGAGACACGAAGTAACGGCGCGCTCCATCTCCCACTCCATTCGACCAACACAACACTATCGGCTGTGCGTTCTGAACTTCATGCGTTTCTATGCCCAGGACCGAAGCGTGATGATGAGGTATACTCAATGTATCGGTGATCTGAGATCGAGTATTTAGGTTATGGTTGGAGCATAAATACACAAGACGAGACGACAGATAAACTTGGGGCTGAGGTACGCAGAATTTGAAAGAGAAGAGAAAGACAGTGTAAAGTTCTGCTATCGTTGGGCCGGAGCCAAGATAAGGATTCGAAAAATGGTGAAATACGGTCGTATCGTATCTTATACACATATTATGAACACGTTGTAATTTTTTCGAGAGTTCGTTGCTTAAGTCAGTGAACAACACGTCGCTATAGTCAAAGTGCGGCATTACGAGTGTTTGAACTAATGTCTGTTTCAGTGGCGCGAGAACGGAATGCTTGAACCGACTTAACGAGTGAATAGACGAACAGATTTTGTACAAGTGTGCTTTACTTGGTAATTCCAACTTAATTCGTTATCAAAATATTCCTAGAATTATAAGGACTCTTCTTACTACTTGAGATTAACATTCAAACTGTAGTCATCATCATCAATAACAGTCTTGGATTAGGCCTCCTGGCCTGTTCCGCTTCCAGAAGAAAGTTAATCTTTCCATCTCTTCCTTGGTCTTCTGGTGTCTCGTTTTCCATGAGGTGTATAGTCCAATAGTCTCTTGGGTAACCTATTGCTGGGCATTCTTAATACATGTTCATACCAGTTGTTGCGGTAAGATTCTATAGTATCCGTAATGGCGGTGATATTCAATTCTGTTCGGATGTCAGCGTTCCTTTTATGGTCGAGAAGAGTATATCCTGCAAGAGGTCTTAGCAATCGCATTTCAGCAGCTTCTATTCTTCGAAGTTGCCCTTTCGTTAATGACCATGTCTCTGATCCATATAATAATGCCGGGATCTGCCATAACTTTATAGAATTTCAAAATTGTTTCAGGTTGAACTTTCTTTAATAGAGTTGATTTGATTGTCCTTAACAGTTGCTGAAATTTGGCAAGTTTAATATCTAGGTCCCTGGAGTTTATATAAGAAAGATTGCAGCCAAGATAGTTGAGTGTGTTGACTTGTTCTATACAATTATTATTGACTGCAATTTTGGATCTTACATGATTCTTTCCTTGGAAGGCCATGATTCTGGTTTTATTTATAGAGATTTCCAAATTATGATTTTTTGCTATCTTGTATCGTGTGTGTATTGCTCTTTGTAAGTTGTCTTCAGAATTTGCTAAGATTATCTGATCATCTGCGTAAAGTAATGTGTTAAGTGAGAAGTTGTCAATCATAAAATTTGTGAGCAATTCGTCTTCCCAATTTTTGGTAATGTTATTTATATAAATATTAAATAAGGTGGGTGACATTGGGCAGCCTTGCTTTACTCCTTGATTTATTGTTCTAGCTTCTTTGCTTGAAGTGTTATTTACTTTTAATTTGATTTAATTTGAAACTGCAGTATTATAGTTAAATAAAAACCAAACTTGACATTTTTTTTAAATTATGCTATTGCCTTCTTAAACCGTTATCGCGTTCCTCGGTCGTCCTATACTTATATTTAGTGATTTATCAGGTGCTGTTTCAACGATTTGATATTGTCCATTCGTGTTATGTGCTCATCCCATCCATTTATTCTTCTGATAATCCGTTCGTAAATTTGTGTAAGTCTCCTTTCCGTATATGAACAAATCTTGTTTCCAATCATCAGTGCTCTCATTTCAGTTGTTTCATTTATCTATTTAGATTTACTGGTTTCTGCGGCGTACGGTATATCAAAATGGAACGAACAACTGTTTAGGTATATTCTATTTTCTGTAACTGGGTCTTTCCCGGGGTAAAAGGCGGTCGGAGCGTGGGCGTGGTGTCGACTACACTAGCGCATTCTAGTGCCGAGGTCATGGAAGCATGGTGCTCTACTTCCAAAGCGCCGCGTCGTCATGGCGTACAAAGGGGATACCTTTACCTAAGATATTTATTATTCCAGCATATTAGTTCTTAACCACTTAATATTCTTAATGTTATATCTAGAGTCCTGGGTTTGGTTACCTTAAGCCTTCTAGCGACTCGCAACAGTATAAGTATGTATGGAATATACAGGGTGATTCATGAGGATTTATCGTCCTTTACGGAGCTTATTTCTGAAGACATTCTGAGCAAAAAAAATGTCATATAGGCCTAATATTTTCAGAGTTACACTAATTTAAAGTTGTTTGTAAAATACGTTTTTTCTTTAGTTTGAAGGTAAAAGAATAATACAAATAGAAAATGAACCATTCAGAAGTATAATTTCTTTAATTGGCAAGTATTATGAAGCTAAAAATGTGCTTTGAACTACTTAGTTGCTTCGCTCAGACATCTTTTTCTATTTTTAACAAGAAAATTACATTATTCTTATGCACTTATCACAACAATTATTAAAAATCACACCACTTCCACCGACTTAATTATTTGAAGTTTAATTTTGCATCCTAATTTACAGTCTTGGAGAGTTTACAACACATTGTTAAAAATGTCGCCGTCCGCTTGAGTACACTTGGCCGCACGCTTGTGAACGGCACTCGTCGCGCTACGTAACTGCATACGGCTATCTTTGATTTCCGTAGAGCTCGCGCTGGCTGCTGACTGCACGCTGACCAAGATCACGCGTTCACAGCAATGCGTTCCAATAACGAAACGTAACTCTGTAAATATTGAGAATAAGACTCATGTTTATATGACATTTTTCGCTCAGAATGTCTTCGGAAATAAGCTACATAAAGGACGGTAAATCCTCGTGAATCACCCTGTAGATCGGCGGCACTCGACCCTATTATACGGTTCAGTGAATATGCAAAAACAAGACAAAGCTGGGCGCTTGAAGATCAGTGCTATAATAGAAGAATTTGGTAGCCAGCACTTCATGGTAATGTGTGGAGACTCGTAAAGAGTGCACTAGTAATTTGTTTTATTTTCAGTTTGTGCTGATATATATATATATATATATATATATATATATATATTTTACATACATACATACATACATACATACATACATACATACATACATACATACATACATACATACATACATACATACATACACATATATTTCCCATTTGTTAATTCCAACCGTTAATCAAATCTAAAGTATCTTAATGCGTTTTACTTATTGTAAAAATCAAGGGTAGACAAATGTCGAGCAGCATGTAGCCATGGCGATTAAAAATTATTATGTAGTGCCTGGTTTATTTATTAAGTTCAAAATTGTTTAAGACTATGATTTCTTTTATACGACTAATACATAATGTTAACAAAAGCGGATGAAGGAAGAAATTCTAATGTGCTTCTTAGATTAATATTGTTACAGTTGTTGTGCATCTCAAGATAGAGGGATATATTTTGCGAAGTTTTACCGTTAGATTGCAGTAGCGTTCCATGCGGCAGGTAGGACTATTATGCTACAGTTGATTACGTTCTCCACTTTTTGGTTTTGTATTCGAGTCAAAATTATATTTATAATTATTTTGTATAATAGTATAATTTAATATAATTCAATATTTTCTTGCCTGATAATCTAATTTAATTTACAATAAATATTAGCGTAAACTTGTATAATACTGAGCGATTCCCCTTAAGAGATGGATGGGGAAATCTACAGTATGCAGAATATAGATACGAATAGGCCTATATGGAATGTTCATGAACCTAAACGAGAACTTTGAAAACGAGGTGCACGAATTAAATAAATAAATAAATAAAAATAAAAATAGGAACTTTGTCGAAGGTGAATATTGCCTCTTTAATCATTAGTATTGTAAGTACCGTACGCTGAAAGCAGGATATGCAGCCAACAATGTGTTTTTTTTTATTGGGAAGGGACTATCGAGATTGAATTCCTCGTATTTTTTTCTTTAGTTGAAGGAAGATAAAATGTAATGTTTAACACACACGCACGCACGCACACACACACACACACACACCAGATCAATGAAAGAATCTATAATTCACTTACCGATTACGGTGGACGATGGTGCCAGTGGACGCGACCTGAAACACAAGACAACACTATCATTCCATATACTACATCTGTTATAAAAACTACAATAATTATCATCATTCAGCAGTCGTTACAACATAGAACAAAGGTGAAGTAAACATTACAGTCCACACAAAAATTACACAAACAGGAATATAGTCATAACTCATATTGTTTATCTGTGACATTCATCTGCGTGAAAGTGAAGTAGAAGGGCTCTCTGAAAAAAGAGGGTGGCTCCACTTTTTTGGTCAAATTAATGTTTTGCTTATTTCATACCTTAAAAAATAGAGTGTATATCAGTTGCGCGCGAAATGATTAAAAATTAATCATTTGCGCGCTGTTTCGACGTAAACAAATCAGTCTCGCGCGGGCATTCTCCATGCAGGCACATCAGTTGCGCGTGGAGAATTTCGTATCAATGAATCAGTTATAGTTGGGTGGTAGCGTCGAACAGATTGAAAGTTTTAATTGAATATGTTGGCTACACTGTCCCGCGCCGTAGCGTCGTGGTCTAAGGCATCCTGCCTAGGACTCGAGTTACGAAATGCGTGCTGGTTCGAGTCCTTATGGGGGAAGAAATTTTCTCATGAAATTTCGGCCAGTGTATGGGACCAGTGCCCACCCAGCATCGTGATGCACTTGGAAAGCTACGATAGGTAGCGAAAATCCGGTTTCGCAAAAACCAGCTATACCGGCTGGGAGGTCATCGTGCTAATCACACGATACCTCCATTCTGGTTGGATGATCGTCCACCTCTGCTTCGGCATGTGAACGTGAGGCTAGCAGCCAGCTGGTCGGTCTTGGCCCTTCATGGGCTGTAGCGCCACGGATTTTTTTTATGTTGGCTACACTAATCAGATTGAATCTGGAGCTGTAATATCGATTAGTTTGAGAAGTGTTTGTTGAACATGGTGACACTAATTTTATGCAATGTGTGGCAGTACTTTAAACGCTTCGACGTTTGTCATTTGTTCTGGAAAATAAAACTAAGGAATTGTTGTAATGGTTAACCACTCTTCGCGTGTTACTTACTCACGATGGATTTTTACGCATCATTACAGTATACAGTAAGCGAGAAGGAAGCGTTTTATAAGGAATTTTCTCTTAATTTTAACTCTGCACATCCACATATTTATAAATTCGTAGACGCTACCACTCAGGCACAAACAATTACATATACCTATATTACAATGAGTGACAGAAATAATATCCCTAGGATGATTCCTACATATAGAAAACGGAAACAGTATATTGAAGAATTCCTTAAAAATACAAACATGGGAACATTAGTAGAATTGATTTTTTAAAGAGCGTTTCGTACTATTATAAGAGAATATGAATATAATTGATAAGATTTTCATTTCTTTGACGGGTGCCAACTTCATGGTACGATTGAAACAAACATTTTAAAACATACCTGCCAATAACGTACAGAGAGTCCTAAGTCTCTATAAAATGGGAAGGAAAATTATGATAAAATATAATGACCGCGCGCAACTGATGAGTACTCACTAATAACCACCGCGCGCAACTGATGCACAAAATTCAGGTAAAACTTTCCGTGCGCGCAACTGATAAACTCCCAAAAAAAATACACCCGATCTTTTGCTGCAAGAACGGTGTGATTTCGAGCATTTGGTAGTAAGTTACAGTGGATTTGGAGCTGAGCTCCCAATCGTTTCATTGCAAAAAGGAGTTCAGGACTATCAGCCTAATATCGCAGTCGAAGATTCTCCTGCGAATACTGAATCGGCGTTTATATTCTAAGATGAAAGGACAGTTCGAAGAAGAGCAGTTTCACTTCAGGACGGGAAAAGGTACGAGAGATGCAATTGGATTGCTGCGAACGATCGGTGAAAGATACCTAGAGAAGAATAAATGTGTATGTAGTATTTGTGGACTAGAAAAAGGCGTTTGACAGAGTGGATAGTACTCTTGAAGAAAATTGGTGTGGATTGGAAAGGCCGTTCTGTAATCTTTAAACGAAACGAATCAAGGTCAGAATAGCAGAAGAAATGTCTGACGGAAGTGAAATATGGAGAAGAGTACGACAAGGATGCCCTTTATCACCTACCCTTTTCAACATCTACATGGAGGATTAAGTGAAGAACTGTTGAACTGTTTTCAGAACATGGGAGGGTGATAGGATGAGAAATAATAAAGTGCATAAGATATGCTCATGATACCGCGTTGTTAAAAATAAATTTAAATTATGGTTTATTTAACGACGCTAAAGGATATGCTACTGGAAATATGCATAGCTGTGAGCAGTATGGGATGAAGATAAATGCAAATAAGACGAAGAACATGGTCATAGGAAGAAAAATACAGAAGATAAACTTGCGAATTCTAAATGAGGCAGTAGAGCAAGTGGACAGCTTCAAATATTTGGGGTGTACTATAAGCAGTAACATGAGCTGCTGCCAAGAAGTCAAAAGGAGGATAACAATGGTCAAGGAAGCTTTTAACAGAAAAAGGAGCATCTTCTGCAGATCTCTGGAAAAAGAACTAAGGAAGAGAATAGTGAAGTGGCTTGTATGGAGTATAGCATTGTATGGGACAGAAACATGGACAATACGACGAAGTGAAGAGAAGTGAATAGAAGCATTTGAAATGTGGATATGGAGAAGAATGGAACGTGTGAAATGGACAGACAGAATAAGAAATTAAGCTGTGTTGGAAAGAGTGGGTGAAGAAAAAATGATGCTGAAACTGATCAGGAAGAGAAAAAGGAATTGGTTGGGTCACTGCCTGAGAAGAACCTGCCTACTGAAGGATGCACTGGAAGGAATGGTGAACGGGAGAAGAGTTCAGGGTAGAAGAAGATGTCAGATAATAAACGACATTAAGATATATGGATCATATGCGGAGACAAAAATAATAATTCAACATTAGTAGAACCTAAATGTTTCACATCTGCTGATCTAAAGAATAGTATTAATTTTAGTTCTCGGTTGTATAATTCTTTAGCTAAATTACACCCAGAACACTAACATATAACAAGAAAATCAGAAACGTGTTAATGTCTTCAATTTGTATTAATTAATATGTAATTTGAGGAGAAAAATTCGCTCCGGCGCCGGGGACCGAACCCGGGTCCTTGGTTCTACGTACGAAGCGCTCTGACCACTGAGCTACGCCGAATTCAATCCACAGCACCGGATCGAACCTTCCTCCTACAGTGTTGTTTCCCTTTTTGTGGTCTGACTCTAAGTTGGGCATATACTCGTACGTTGACGTTTAGGCCTATATTTCAAGTCAACTGCCATTATATAAGGAGCGCACTCAGCTGAGTGACTAATGGCTGGGATTCCGCAGTAAAGTGCACAACAATGTGTACAGAATAATGCACTGCTAGCTAAACATCTTTAGTAAATTCTTCAGTTTGATTAAATAAACTTATAGCCTGTGTGTATGAATTAATCAGCCTATTTCTGAATATATAGGCCTATTCTTCATAAACGGTTGTACTTTATTCACGTACGATATTATTCTTCTGTATGTTAGTATATTATATTATATTATATTATATTAATTCCATTGTAGCTGTAATTTTAATTGTAATTCCTATTTTATTTTATTTTCTATATTCCTCTTATTTTAATAATACACTATCTACCAAAAAGTAATTGGGCACTGTTTTTTGCCCCTTTAGAACCTCGTGGTACCACCTCTTGTTGCTATAACAGCAGCCATCCTGTCAGGCATGCTCTCCATTAGTTTGTGTAGGATATCCACTGGAATGCGTCGCCATTCCTCTTGCAATATGGCACTCAGTCGGACAATGGAAGTTGGCCGAATTTCCCGAAACCTCAATCGCCCGCCGGTCCAATTCGTCTCAAAGGTGCTCAATGGGATTGAGATCTGGACTCTGTGCAGGCCAGTCCAACCGGTGAACATTATTGTCTGCATACCACTGCATAGCAGCCGCCGAAACATGGGATCTGGCACGTAAAATCCTGGGTGCCCAATTACTTTTTTTTCTTCCGATGCATTTGAAATTCGAAATAAACATTTTGAAATTTGAAACTCTGGAATCCCCATTTGCTGTTGATTTTATTGTTTGGGTCAGTGTAGCTCCCACAAAAGATTTTATCTGCTGCGGAAATACGTAGGTCTATATTGGCATAATGAATTATTTTTGTTGTGTGATGTTTTCAGCCCTTGGACAGCTTGTTTAAGTCTAAATCTTACTTTTGTTACTTATCCTGACTCAGAAAGTGACTCCCATTACTCTATCAGACAGGTGGGCTTAACAAGAACAAGAATGCCACAGGTCGGATTCGAACTCAAGACGACGCAATACTGAAGCTGTATTTTCCTGTTGCGTACACCGCAGACGACTGTAATAAATTAATTATCGGTGCTGTGTAAGACTATATTAACGTGGCTTGCTTTGAATTGCGTTGCACCTGGCACCTACGTGTACATTGCATGCGTGGGAAAGTTCCGTATCTAATTCTATATCAACAGATCTCCTGGGAGTACATTCAGCCTCAATGCAGTGCATCACTCTTTACAGGCAGACATTCAGTCTCTTGGTATGCGATAATGTAAAATATTTACTTACTTACTTACTGGCTTTTAAGGAACCCGGAGGTTCATTGCCGCCCTCACATAAGCCCGCCATCGGTCCCTATCCTGAGCAAGAACAATCCAGTCTCTACCATCATATCCCACCTCCCTCAAATCCATTTTAATATTATCTTCCCACCTACGTCTCGGCCTCCCCAAAGGCCTTTTTCCCTCCGACCTCCCAACTAACACTCTATATGCATTTGTGGATTCGCCCATACGTGCTACATGTCTTGCCCATCTCAAACGTCTGGATTTTATGTTCCTAATTATGTCAGGTGAAGAATACAATGCGTGCAGCTCTCCGTTGTGTAACTTTCTCCATTCTCCTGTAACTTCATCCCTCTTAGCCCAAAATATTTTCCTAAGAACCTTATTCTCAAACACCCTTAATCTCTGTTCCCCTCTCAAAGTGAGAGTCCAAGTTTCATAACCATACAGAACAACCGGTAATATAACTGTTTTATAAATTCTAACTTTCAGATTTTTTGACAGAAGACTAGATGACAAAAGCTTCTCAACCGAATAATAACAGGCATTTCCCATATACATAATTTAATTGACAATGAAGTCTGGAGTCGGTTGAAGATCAACAAACTCGTTATGTTCCTCAAAATTAATTCCGATTTAATAATTGTCTTTATTTTCTGTACTAAGGAATTAAGAAGTTTAGTTTTCCGCTTATATTTAGGCCCGGTTTTATAAATACGATTAATCTAAAGATTGTGTTAAACCTAATCGTGAGTTTAACTCAGTGTGCCGTATTACAGAGTCTCGGTTAAGTTAAACCGTAGTGGAATACGATTGGTATTACTGCTAGAAAAGAGAAAAAAAAGACGTTTGCAATTGTTTAATTATATTATTGATTTAAAATAGCCGACGCTCGTGGAGAATTTTCATTAAGAAACATCTTTGTTCTTCGATATCAGAGAGAGTATCATAATAAAAACTAAAGAGGACCAATACCGCGTACTTCAGTATGCTTGTCAGACTTAACCTCAATTTCTTAACGCTGGCTACCAACATGCCAAACACAAAGCGACCAAACTAAACCTTGCATTATCATCCGCGACTTAACTCCATAGAAAATCAACTGAGTAATGAAGTAATAATATTAGTGTGCGTATTTTATGTGTTGTCTAGAATATTTATGAAACAGAATTCAGTCAAACAATAAAATTATTTTTATGAGTCCAGTAAAATTAGGTAATATTATTAGTGTTTATAAATCGGACCCCACAGTAAATCTTACTAGGAGACTCTGCCACACATAGTAAAATGCGCAATAGGTTTATAGTAGATCTATGGACGCCTTCGAAATCTTCCATCGTTTTCAGTATGTCTACTACCAGAGGAAAAATAGCGCATCGCAACTAGTAACTGATGCAGAGATTCAACCGAATGTTTTCAAAAATAAAAAAGAAATCTAAAAGGCAAGATGGGACCGATAAGCTAATTTACTATTAGTGACAATTAAAATTTATTTCATGTGCCGTCTATGCTTATCCTTATTTAACAAGTATATTGGTTATACAATATTTTGTTACATAATATATCAATTGAACGTTTTCGGCTTTATGGAGCCATCATCAGAAACAAGTAAGCCCATATGTATGATGTAAGTACACTGTATGTTGCCGTACAAGTAAACTCAATTAATATTAAATAACATGTTTCTGTATAAAATCGATGATTATATGGCAATAATTACATTATAAATACAAAGAGGCTCTGTGGGCCGTATTAGAATGTTAAAATTGTTAATGATAAAATTACATAAAATGCTTTAAAATTATTATAATCAGGAGTAATATTGTATAACCAATATACTTGTTAAATAAGGATAAGCATAGACGGCACATGAAATAAATTTTAATTGTCACTAATAGTAAAAAAGAAATCATTTATCTTTCAAAATAATCTTTAAATTCAAACCCTAAAACACATATTTTTACACTTTCTCGTTTTTTAGTTGCATGTTGTATCCGAGTTTAAATTTTTCGAAACAAGGTTAGGACTGTAAGACTAATTCTGAAAGGTCCGTTTCGAAAGCCTCAATCTGTTTTAAAACTTACGTTCATTTATGTTTATTTCAAAGTGGCGCACTCTATTTCGAAAAATTCTCCGCTGCCGTGGTCGTTCAGTAATTTTGAGCACTCACTTATCGTCATTCATAAGTTCTTGGAAAACTTCTGCAATATCCATATGTAATGCGGGAGCCGCCATCTTGCATTGTTGAGCCTTGAACTACAGTTTAAACGGCAGAGAACTGCCGATCAATTTAAACTCGAGTTAACTCAAGATTAACTGGTAGTTAAGGTTTATAATACGAAGCAGAACGAAAAACTTCAGTTTAAACTGAACGTAAGGTTTAAACGGCGTATATAATACCGGCCCTTAGTGATCCAAATGATCTATTAGGACAGCGGTGACCAAAACTCGAACTGCAGTGATTCCATGCGACAGACAGTCTATGAAGTAAGGAGACGGAGGAAAGGTACTTGGCATGAAAACTACAACCAGTAGTGGTTCTTGTACTAACATCTTGATCAATCCCGCGTATAAAAATCTCAAGCTTTGCTGTATCAGCACAGAACATCCTTCTATTCATCATCTTTCAGCATATCTATTCCACGCCTCTGGAACTCTCTCCCTGACCAAGTCAGAGACTGTCGGACAATATCAAAATTCAAATTTAAATTAAAAAACCACATTCTAGTTCATGGAATTGCTTTTTGAACACCTGTCAAGTTGCGCAACTTCGGCTCAACTCATGACATTAGTAAATATTGTAACTATGCTATTGTAAAATTGACAATTGATATGTAATGTATTTATTATTATTATTATTATTATTATTATTATTATTATTATATTATTATTATCATAATCAGTTATCACTATCATCATTGCCATCTCTGTTTTTCTTTTTTCTTTTTTTTTTTTTTTGTATTAGCTCGATGAGAGCTCTATAGTGTTCTTTTGACCCTGTTGACCCTCTATAGGGCTTTAATTTAATTTGTATTATTTTCACCAGCGTCTGTATTTCTTTTTTGTATTTATATGTGCTATCTGGTGGGATGGAAGAGAAGGCCTTATGGCCTTAATCCTGTCAGATTAATTAAATAAATAAATAAATAAATAAATAAATAAATAAATAAATAAATAAATAAATAAATAAATAAATAAATAAATAAATAAATAAATAAATAAATAATGTCACTGTTGTCATCAAGAGCCAGTGGATAACATACGATTTTTCTTGCTTCATTTTTTAACCTCCCTCTTATATAATCAGGAATTTTCTGAATTCTTCTCTCGATACTTGGTCGAGAAATTCGTAGTTTTTCAAAATTAAAAACTTCTTATGGATAAGTTATTTAAGAGATTTTAATCATTACTCTTTTGAGAAATTCTGTTCTATTAAAAGGCTTTAGAGCATGAGATATTTCAAACACATTAGGTAGCTGACTTCCTTACATTTATTTATCTCGTCTTTCTCTTACTGGCTATGATTTAAGACATGTCAATTCCTGACATTTTACTACAGTACAGTATAGGTTTCACGACTGTATACGTTCTCCCTGTGTTGGACATTCTCTTTTAAACTTCAACTTGTCTTCTAATAACATTGGACTTGCATTGAAGTTCCAGAAAGACCAAAATAAGCCCCCTCCAACTCTAGTCTAAGGGTATTGAACTGATGAAACTATGTAAAACAAAAGACCTCAGTGGTTAAGAAGGATTTATAACATCAAAATAATAGTGACCTCTCCCTGAAAGCTTGTTTACAGGGAATGCGGTATTTATTGTTTCTTAACATTTTAGTTTTTGCGAACGTTTTTCTTTTCTTCATTGAATAAAGACCACAAATCACAGTGCCTAGTATGTCTTCAAGTGTTGTTTACTTTTAATTGATTATTTAAACGACGCTCGATCTGCTACTATGTTATTTAGTAGCCTATAGATGGAATTGGTAACAACGAAATTTTATTTTTGACGATGAGACCGAGGATTTGCCATAGATTACCTGACAATCGCCATGTTATCACAACCTCACAATTAGATGTGTGTTTTAAATTATTGGTTTCCCATATTCAGAAACCTCAATTTTATAACTTAACAGCGTGTGAACAAGGATTTAGGTTTAGAAGGACTTCAATTGAGACGGTCAGAAGCAAAGGGGTGTAAGTGCACTTACGTTATTTTCCATAAAATATCAGTAAAAGTTACTAAGCATTCGTAAATTCTGTGAAGTTTTAATTTTAAGTGTTAAAGTGTGATGTGATTAAAAGATATATCCTTTTACTTACTTACTTATTATAAATGGCTTTTAAGGAACCCGGAGGTTCATTGCCGCCCTCACATAAGCCCTCCATCGGTCCCTATCCTGAGCAAGATTAATCCAGTCTCTACCATCATATCCCACCTCCCTCAAATCCATTTTAATATTATCCTCCCATCTACGTCTCGGCCTCCCCAAAGATCTTTTTCCCTCCTGTCTCCCAACTAACACTCTACATGCATTTCTGGGTTCGCTCATACGTTCTACATGCCCTGCCCATCTCAAACTTCTGGATTTAATGTTCCTAATTATGTCAGGTGAAGAATATAATGCGTGCAGTTCTGTGTTGTGTAACTTTCTCCATTCTCCTGTAACTTCATCCCTTTTAGCCCCAGATATTTTCCTAAGAACCTTATTCTCAAACACTCTTAATCTCTGTTTCTCTCTCAAAGTGAGAGTGCAAGTTTCACAACTATATAGAACAACCGGTAATGTAACTGTTTTATAAATTCTAACTTTCAGATTTTTTGACAGTAGACTAGATGACAAAAGCTTCTCAACCGAATAAAAACAGGCATTTCTTATATTTATTCTGCGTTTAATTTCCCCCCGAGTGTCATTTATTTTTGTTACTGTTGCTCCAAGATATTTGAATTTTTGCACCTCTTCGAACGATAAATCTCCCATTTTTATATTTCCATTCAGTACAATATTCTGGTCACGACACATAATCATATACTTTGTCTTTTCCGGATTTACTTCCAAACCTATCGCTTTACTTGCTTCAAGTAAAATTTCCGTTTTTCCACTAATCGTTTGTAGATTTTCTCCTAACATATTCATGTCATCCGCATAGACAAGAAGCTGATGTAACCCGTTCCTTTTATCACTGAAATTTTAAAAGCTTTAATTTACCCGGATGGACTTAAATCATTTTTTTAGAAATGTCACTTACACCCCTTTGCTTCTAACCACCTCAATTATTTAAGGAAATTTTCCATAAGATTTTCATACTCATTTCTGCTCAAAGATAAAGAATTTTTTTCTGTTACTATTTGTGATGAGTAGGGCTAGGATTTTGATGAAATTGCATCTTTTTTCTAGTAAGCCAGAAACATAGCCACTTTAGTATTTATATGTTATGTGATAAACTGAGTGTTTAAAGACATATTTGTTAGAGCATTCATTTTTTTCATTTTTTTACCTGTTTCAACTCATAAGAGCATCTTTTGTGTTATTCGGACATTTTTGAGGCATTTTCATTAATTTTGGACACAAATCCCCATTATTAATATAAACTGTTTATTTCCTTTGATATTTTGTCCACATATTTTGTCCATTAATACCCTTTATTTTTTACTTGGTTATTTAACGACGCTGTACCAACTACGAGGTTATTTAGCGTCGATGGAGTTGGTGATAGTGATATGATATTTGGCGAGATGAGGCCGAGGATTCGCTATAAATTACCTGACATTTGCCTTACGGTTGGGAAAAACCTCGGAAAAACCCCAACCAGATAATCAGCCCAAGCGGGAATCGAACACGCGCCCGAGCGCAACTCCGGATCGGCAGGAAAGCACCTTAACCGACCGCGCTACGCCGGTGGCTAATACCCATTATTTTCTACAATATTGTAATCGTTTTTCTACACAAATATTGGCCTTTTAACGTAGTACACCCCATGTAATGGATCAGTCCAACCATACCTTCAATATAGACTGAGTCTATTAGACTCCTCTACACTTGCTAATTCCTTGTGATGGGCTACATGAAAACTACATCAGATAAAATAATTAATTAAAGTGTACCACTTAGAAAAATTATGTAAAATTAAATAAACTTAAATGTTGGTACTAGAATTTAATTACTAGTCTAAATATTAAGTAGCACAAAACTCCTTTTCCTAGTAAGCCAATTTTAGAATGTAAGATCAATTTTTAGGGTATTTTAAGGGCATTTTTGAAAGATTTTTAGGTCATAAATGCATTGTTTTTAGGACATTTTTTTTATGATTTACAGGTCATCAATATTCTAGCCCAGTGATGAGTAACGACAAAGTTCCAGTCATATGATCTTTGTTTATTGAAGAATACATGCATTATAACTTGTGTTTTTCTTACCGCATGGATAAAACTAAATATGAAGCATGATCTGACCCTGATGAAGTTGCTTAATTAAATTTGGCCTCCCAAGAGGTATTAAATTGGCCAACTCAGATGCATAGTACATGAATATTTTGTTAATCTTGTTAGAATCACCTACTATTGTTATAATAGAATTTATATATCTTCTCACCATTCGTGAGCTGCCACAAGGGACAAAGAGTACTTAACCATAGAAATTTTTACAAGTTCATGAAAAACCATTGATTTTGTTTTAACAATGAAATTCCTACAAGTACATAACTGCAAATAATTTTTTTTGAGATTAGTGGAAATATACCTATTTTTAGAAAGGTGTTACAAAAAAAATAATTAATACTAATTACGGATTATTACATTGGTGTCGTCTGCAGTAGCAGCAGCAGTGAAACCCGCAAATGAAAACGTTCGCTGTTTCCCTTCACCGCACTTCTTGGTTTTGAAGATAAACCGCAAATTCAGAATAAACATAAATGACAATTCATTCATTCACAAAGGAGACGTGGACCCATGACTGGTTCCCACATACAGCACCTCTTCCCGTTCGAATCTTTCCCAGAATTAGGTAGTGACAAAAAAATATGAATTTCAAAGAATAGAACAAGCTCACACATCTCGACTGGTGTTTCCCATGGGAACCGTACTCTGTGACCTTCGCAAGGCTTCATCCCCCATTCAAAGTAGAGCAGTGAGAAGAATGGAACTGCTGCCGAGATGAAACCCTTACGGACAACTTTCCCACATCCAGGTGGCAGCACCTTACAACGACTACTGTTTCCATGTTCAGAATCTCTCTGAATGGATATCGCTGGTAAAATTTTGTGTCTTACACAGTTAACAGCATATAGATGATGTAGTAATCCGCTGTAAAACTGTGTATGACGTACAGTCAGGCTTATCTCTCCGAGCATGTGTAGTTATTTGCAAATAAAAGCGGGCTAAGCAACTGCAGCGTCAACTCACTTGAAGGCTAAGGTGAAACGCGACGTTGCCACATTAACAGATCATCACAATGAAAATGATGGTATACGATTCCTAACAAATAACGTCACTGATATGATGTTGTCAAACATGATGAGTTCTCAACGAATTCATTTTCATATTTACTTGCATGTTTTGTTCATTAGTTTAATTGTTATTTTGACTGAAATCAGTGGCGTACGCAAAATTTTGTCAAGGAGGGGTCATTATTAAAATTGTTTACAATTTACATTATCGGTACAGTATTTTAAATTTTGTGTATTATTATTATTATTATTATTATTATTATTATTATTATTATTATTATGTCACAGTGTATTTATTAATATTATAGGCTACTATATTCTAATAGAATATATTCATGAATATCCAATAAAATCTTTGAAACGTAATTTTTTCACAGCCATCCTATTTTAAAAAATTTTAACTTCTGTTCAATTTTGTACAATAAAAATGTTTGTGCGAGATCGTGCGTATTTGCTGGTTTTCCGCACAGAATCAATACGCGGTAAGTGTGAAATACCACATTCACTATTCCCAACGTAACACACATAACAATTTCCCTCTTCTTACCGCTTAAGCGCGACATTCATTTTACTGCTTTAGGCTTTTAACATATTATTTTTAGAGACGTTTAACATAGTAATAATTATAAATTGGAAACTTACCACTGCAATTTCACCTAAATTGCAATGTTAATTATTGTTTTTAAATATTTGCAAAAATTAGGTAAAGTCTACTACTCCACGAAACTTATTGCATTCCAGATACAAGTAACATTAAGGAAGCCGTGAAAAAATCAACAAGATTCCAGATGCCGATGTTATTACTGCAATATGTTATATAAATAATATTGTTAAAATATTAAAATTGAAAAATAAATCATTACATAACCTTACCGTTTGTTTTAAGTTCGCATTTATAGACTGGGGGGGGGGGGAAGACAGACGTATATCACGGCCTGCTGGAGTACAGTAAACACAGAAAACATAGAAACATAGTTGAAGAAAGATATTTTGGTTTTCCGAAGTTGCAGTCATTAAACAGAAACCAACATGGAGATTTCATTGCAACTAATTAGAAATTCGTCTTTCAGGTATGTAATAAACGATCTTCGCACAAAATAATGTACGATACACGAGCGGTATGTTTGTTTTCATGTTCTCGGATATTAAAAAAGCTCAACTACGTTTCGCTTTTTCAATCTTTTCCTCGACCATGAAAACGTCAACATACCGCTCTTGTAACGTATATCACTATTGTGTCATTATTACACTTACACAATTATATATAGTGAACAGTTATTTGTATATTTCGTTTTGTCATTTGTGAGACACTTTACATAACAATATTAGGTCCCCTAGTTTTTCTTACTTATACTTACTGGCTTTTAAGGAACCCGGAGGTTCATTGTCGCCCTCACATAAGCCCGCCATTGGCCCCTATCCTGAGCAAGATTAATCCAGTCTCTATCATCATATCCCACCTCCCTCAAATCCATTTTAATATTATCTTCCCATCGACGTCTGGGGCTCCCTAAAGGTCTTTTTCCCTCCGGCCTCCCAACTAACACTCTATATGCATTTCTGGATTCGTCCATATGTGCTACATGCCCTGCCCATCTCAAACGTCTGGATTTAATGTTCCTAATTATGTCAGGTGAAGAATACAATGCGTGCAGTTCTGTGTGGTGTAACTTTCTCCATTCTCCTGTAACTTCATCCCTCTTAGCCCCAAATATTTTCCTAAGCACCATATTCTCAAACACCCTTAACCTATGTTCCTTTCTCAACGTGAGAGTTCAAGTTTCACAACCATACAGAACAACCGGTAATATAACTGTTTTATAAATTCTTTAAGATTTTTGACAGCAGACTGGATGATAAAATCTTCTCAACCGAAGGCATTTCCCATATTTATTTTGTGTTTAATTTCCTCCCGAGTATCATTTATATTTGTTACTGTTGCTCCCAGGTCCCCTACTTTTTCTAGTGTTCATAAATGATCTTGCCCCCCTAATAAAAGATGCAGGTCATCCCATATTATTTGCATATGATACACAGCCAATAACTCCAACACATTCCAATCTTCAAAATATGTGACTGGTTCTCAGTCAATACATCAGTATTAAATTGTAACAAAATTAATACAATTCAATTTAAATCCTGTTTGGTTCTAGTAAATAGAAGTTAACGAATTTTTCTTATTCCTCAGGTATAGCTAAACTTGCTGTAATAATAGTTTTGATGTATAATAAATTAGACTATATTACAAAATAGTATAATACATTATTAAATTGAAAAGGTGGATTTCAAACTTCCAAACTGGCCTAAGTCCAAATGAGAAGTTATGAGAAAAATGACAAAAACTGATAAAATAAATTTGACGCCCTTAGATCCGTTTGAAAAAAACATAAGCAAACACTAAGTCAAGATTTAGGAAAGTCTGTTAAATAAACTTACACAGTTATATATAGGCTTGAAAAGAATAAATTAAAACGTGAATTAAGCAAGTTAAATCTAAAAAAAGGACTTAGGACAATTTGGAATCCACCTATTCAATTATGTATCATATTTATTTAATATCTATATACAATATATATATATATATATATATATATATATAGGCATATGATCATAGGAGATTTGTTTTTCCATTTTCAGTGCTATCAAATCATTACATAGGCTATTTTAATTGTTAATGGGCTCATAGACATTACATCTCAACTCTCATTATAAAGGGACTCTATAGAGTCTGGACATTACATATTATGAGGGATTTATTATTTCATCGAGACAATTTATTTTTATTTGAGTACATATGTGTACCTAGACTTATTAATTACATGCTAATGATTATCATGGTTGAATCTAACTCTCTTAACTCTTATATTCAATTATTATCTAGGAACTCTAGCTAGAATCCATCACCACTGCCATCTACCTATTATTGGGCAAACCACGAGAACTCACTACGGTGGACGATCGTTTCGGCGTCACGAAAACACAACTGAGTCCTATTTCTCGAGACGGGGATGATAATGAAAGGGGAATTGTGGATAGTTTTGTTCGAATGAAAAGGGAAAACTGGAAGAACTCGAGGAAGATCCTCACGATCTTGCTTTGTCCACAAAAAAACATAACTCTGGTCTGCGGTCATTACAAGCCAGCGCACTGTTAACTGAGCTACAAGGTGTGTTTTCTAAAAGGTATGCTAACGTCTTACGTCAATGATAGAATTAATTCACTTTTGCAATCGTATAAAAATACTCATGTCGTAATTCTGTACTAAATAAATTATTTTCATTCAGGATTGAGAACAATGGGATTTGGAGTAACTGTAAATTAGGGAGAGGAAGGCCGACCTCGTTTCTCGAACACTGGACTCACGACTGGGAAACATAGCGAGATGATTTCGCCAAGTGGAATGCAACTATGTATCATTTATGTCCGCGGATCTAGCGATCAAGAGACATACAGACATGGTGGTATTGAAGTCCACCTTTTCGAGAAAGTGGGATCATGAAGCCATGACATCACCGTCCAGTCTGTCTGCTGCTCCAAATAAAGAACATTTTAACAAATAGTCTCATTTTATGAGAAGCAGCTACTCGAGCACCGTTGAGCGGACGAACAAAACGCCTCCTTTTCACGCTGGATACTCGGGTTCATATACCGACGAGGCAATCTGTGGTGAACAAAGAAGTTTTCGTGGGGTACTTCTGTCATCTCCGTCGGAATTCTCCAACAATCTCCACCTCTATCATTCAGATGCAACGTAGATCTTCCTCTCAAGTGCACAAAGAATAAAGTATATGACAACTGAGTATTGTATGTTCAACTAATAAATGCGATTCTTACAGAGGATATCATTTGAAATCGGCTGAAGGCAAATAACACTGGACAAAAATTTTAACTTTGTTTCTATCCTTTAGATGAAACTATGTAATTTTAACTAAATGAGAGGTGCTGAGTTCATTTCTGAAAACCAAAATTTTCTAACACATTCCATACAGACTTGACAACTGAACTTTCGAACAAGCTGCAGCGTGTGCACAATATGTGTGTCAGATTCATCAGCAATGCTCACAAATTTTGACCATATTACACTATCGTTCAAATCTTTCTCCTGGCTGCAACTTAATAACCGTAGAACACTTCATTCGCTCTCTTTTCTGTTTCGAGTTCTCCACACTTCTACTCCAAATTATCTCCGTTCCCGGTTTAACTACTTATCCTCCAATCACAACCTACAGTAAACACCAGGTCACAGGAGAGCCAAATCCTAGCAATTCCTGCCCATAGAACATCCCACTATTCATCCTCTTTTACTGTCTCAGTCCCCCGTGAATGGAATTCTCTACCTCAGAAGATTAGGGGCTGCAAGACAATAACACTTTCAAGAAAAGGCTAAACGATTTCTCACGGGCGCAGTCAAATTGAAGTTATATTGTGATAGAGTTTAATAATTTAATTTAATTTAGGTATGACTATTTTTATTATTATTATTATTATTATTACATAATTACTTTTTTGTTGTTATGAAGATAAAAAGAATTGTAATTGCATCATTTTAATTATGTATTATATTGTATTGTATTGCTTTGTATTGTATTAATTATGTTATATTCATAGCAATGTAGTAATTTTCTATCATACTGGTTGAGTGGAAGAGAAGGCCGAATGGCCTTAACTCTGTCAGTTAAAATAAACCATTATTATTATTATTATTATTATTATTATTATTATTATTATTATTATTATTATTATTTTCATGCTACACGCACTTCACTTATTTACACAAATTTGTTACACTAGCACATAAAGCAATCTTTGTTTGGCCAAAATTCAAAATTTAAATGAATTTTTTTATCTTTTATGTTTGTAGACAGCTTCTGCAATCTCTCTGATAAGTGATCAGTAATATTCAGTCAGCATACTTGCATTCCACCTTCCACTGAAGCTCTTCCCGAAGGCAGATATTTTTTGATGAAATCTCTCCCCGTATTCATCGCTTACAGCACCAAGGTTTTTTTTTTAAGAATTACAGGTGGCTGTCAAGAAAGTGTACTTTCAGTGACATGTTGCATCCCATAAGGTGAAAGTAGTGCAATATTTCACTATCATTAAATAACTTTTTATTTTGGAAAAACAGTACGTGCTGGACAAAAACTAACTGCAGATTCATTTTTGCGACCACAAAATACATCTAATACACATATTTTTTTTTATAAAAAGGACAAATTTTATGTTGTACAGTGTAATCCTTCGCTGGAGAAAGAGAAGTCTTCATGTGGTCTTTAGATTCAATTTCGCACTATTTTGTCACAGTCTACGCATTGTACAGAGTCGGGCAATTAACTTTTCCCATTTCCAAAATACCGTAACTGATTTATTGTTTAAAGAAATTACAAACCATGGACACTGTTAGGCACGTTATAGTCTTGGATTTACAGATTATTATCTTTTTTTTAATTACGTCGTTAAGATGTCCAGCATTAGCGCCAATACATTATTGTAATCTTCTTTGTACACTGGTCATTATTCTCTACAAATTGTCAAGCATGACACCAGCAATTTCCTCACGAATTGCATTCTTGAGGCTGTTGATATTTATTTATTTTATTTATTTATTTACTTATGTCTATAACAGGGTAAAGCCCCAATTACAATAGACAGTACAAATATTTGCTTAGAACATAAAATTGGGAGATAATATGAAAAAAAAGAGATAAAACAGATACAAATGTAAAATACAAGTGAAAATACAAATGAAAAAAAAAAACAGACAAGTACGTAGATACTACCTAATTAAAGACACAGATGTAGATATAAATGAAAAATAGATAAATATAGATATCATAACCAAAAGATGTAAAATGTAACTATAAATCGCAAATTACAGAGTAACAAATAGATAGCAATATTATTTAGAATCCACTACCTCCAGTATATTAATAAGAAAATGTTTGTATTTCATGTAAGAAATGCTGAAATCTAGATCCCATGTTTTACATATTTCATTGAATTTTGAACACATTTTTAACACTGGCGAATTTTTATGTGCAGAAGTGTTTGGTTTTTTTATAATACTTATTAACAATTGACGATTCCTTAAATGTGAGTTAAGCTGGATTTGTGATAACATTTCGCTATTATCCAGTAGACCGTTGAATATTTAATATGAGTAATAAAAGTTGCTCAGCCAGTAATCTACGACTTGCAAGAGACATTAAATTAAATTCAGCAAGTAGATTGTTGTACGAAATTTTGTTATGGAAGGCCTAATAATGATATTAAAAAAACAGCTATCTTGAGAATCGTTTTTGAATTTTTTCAATTTGATTGCTATATGATTTGCAAGTGGGTGACCAGATTACTGAGGCATATTCCAATTTAAAACAGGGAGTCTGCGAGCGTAGATCTTAGCCTTCAGATAACCCCACAAAAAGAACTCTGAAGTCTGGGGATACGGAGGACCATTGACAATAATCGAACCTGGAGAGAAGTCGCCAGGGGAAACCAGCACGCAGTGTTCATTGAAAATATGTGCCGAGGTTTGTTTTGAACAGATCTGATTTCACGTTACTGGCTCATCCATCGACTGATTATTTTTCGTGACGTGCAATTCCACGTTGTCGATTATCGCCAAATATCCGCCAAAACTCGCGATGTACAGCCACAATTGACTTGCTTGATAAATAATGTTCTACGCAGAAAATGTGCTCCTGCGAAGACCAACATTCCATCACAGTCTAGTATGTACAGTCACGAAGCTTGAGTTGTTGAGGGTACTAGGAACAATAGACTGTGCCGGTATTATTTCGAATTATCTGTGATGAAGCGATAGTAGCGATCCTAGTGGTTAGCAACTATCTATGGATGTATATTCCTTACGTATTGAGCTTCGTCACTATATATATTAGACTGTGATTCCATGGCTCCCTAAATCCAAGGCCATGCTAGACCCAATCACAATGATCAAAGCCTCCTCCCTTAAATAATGCATGCATAATTATCAAAAGTAATCTCACTAGAGGTTTTGATTTATTTACAGAAAATCAAAACTCGAGTGGGATTTAATTGACTATTACACGATGAGAAGAAAGTATATAAAGATTAGAAGAAATAAAGTACTCTAATACAATAAAACATTAATTGACTTACTGAAATTCTATTTCACTAATGTTAGCTTCACCAAAACGTTTGAACGGAGCCCCCATTTTCAGTTGACTGTCCATATTGTAAACAAATGATGATCGCAAAGCATGTTTTATAATACCGTAAAGAATTTACAGTTTCAAATGTTGACAAACAAAGAAACAAATGGTAGGAAGGTGACAAAAACAGGAGAAAGCATATAAAGATTAGAAGAAATAAAGTACTCTAATGCAATAAAATAGATATTAATTGACTTACTAAAATTCTATTTCACGAATGTTACCTTCACCAAAATGTTTGAACGAAGCCGCCATTTTCAATCGACTACCTATGGGGGAAATAAATTACGATCGCAAAGCATGTTTTATAAAGAATTTGCGGTTTGAAATGTTGGCAGACAAAGAAACAAATGCTAGGGTAGTGATAAAAACAAACAAATGCTAGGGAAGTGATGAAATTAAACAAATGCTAGGGAAGCGATAAAATTGTGCGATAAGCAGCCATGATTGGTTGAAAGACGTCCTTTTGTACCGTTTTATTGGACAAAAGTAGTATGACGTAGTAAAAGTGTAATAGTCAACTTAGAATGGGAAACGTTAAATGCCGGACCCTATACAGTATATCTAGTGCCGTTCTAGTATTTCCCACCAGTTTCTTCTACGTGTTCTTGATTTCCTACTTTCTAAATGGCCACAACTGTACTTTTTGTAATATGTACAGTGGTGTGGTGTGATTTGAAGACCTGTAAATTTGTCGTTGTGACAGTTTTGTCGCTGGTTCCGACTGTGACTGTAGTTTCAAAATCACAGCTCTGAGAAATTGCCATCTCTGGCCGATGTGACTCATGGCGATGGCTACTGTGTACAGTACGATTATTTAGTCCTGACAGTCACTGGCAATGTGCGCCTGGGTCAGGAGAGTCCATGTAGTTACGCCAAAGGGTGTTTGGGTTAGTCACTCGCTTGCCTTCAGAGCGATCGGATGTCATGTGTGCGGTAGAGCGGTATGTTTCTAATACAGTTAAGCTGTACTGCATTTCTCCCCACTACTATTACTTCCACTCTTTCGCGTCGTCGAGCTGTCAGGTCGGTCGGTATCGGTCTGTATAAATATTTACAGAGAATTTAGTTGGCGTAAACCGATTTCCCTAATATACAACCGTATTCCTCAATTACAAACAAACAACAAATCTGTCGCAAGCGCATTGCACCCTGACCACCTGCTCGATGACTTGAAGGATGATCCCTTCCGGTTCTTCAGTTACTTTCGCATGAACTAAGAAACACTGGATTCAAAGCACGATTTCGTTTTGTTTGTGGTTGTAACTGAGAACGTACCATTTGCTCAAGTTCTTTCACTACAAATTTTGGTAACGAAAATGTAATTTTAAATTGTTTCCACCGAACTGAATGAACGGATTTCCTCGCTTGAGGAAAACACAAGGAACACGGTGAAATTCCGTATACTTCGTCAGATGAGCCTATCAGAATAATCAGAAATCCGGAAACAAATATGCTATAGGCCTACTAATTCATAATTTATTGTAACCTAAAAAAGTATTAAATTTAATATGTATATAACATTATTTCACCACAATCGGAGCTTCAAAATTAACAGAAGTCGGTAATTTGCTAGGAGACGTCGTTGCATATAGACCACTTTTACACTAAACCTAACCTTAGTGTATACAACGTATACTAAAACACTAACCTAACCTAACCTAACCTGTCACAGATTAAGGAAAAGGTTAGGTTAGGTCAGTTTAGGGTTTTAGCATATCTTGCAAAAACAAATTTTAGGTTTAGTGTAAAAGTGATCTATATGCAACGACATCTACCAGCAAATTACCCAGAAGTCTGTCTAAATGCAATGAAAATGAATTTCACTCAATATTTTACTGATAAGGAAAAACTTCTATCTTCTTTTATTTCGGAAATAATTTCCATAAACTTCAGTTAATATGATTGACATGAGAAGCTTCCTCAATTATATTTAACTTAAAATTAAGAAGAAACAAATATTTAGGCCTACACAAACAAAAATTCGCAGTTAAGTATAACTGAAGATTAACTTGGTGTCTTATTTTGAGGTTAATTATTTACAAAACTGGCCGGAATTGAAATAGAATCCACAATATTGGATATTCAATAAATACATAAACAAATAGAAAAATAAATAAACAAATTATAAAGTATTGGTCGGTTGCTTAGTGTAAAAGTTCTTCCGGTACTATGTTACGAGATCTCTCTTTATTGAGATGTAAGTAAAAACCTACGAGAGTTACCTTCATATAACAAGTAAACAAAGTTTCCAGCATTAAGACTATAAGATATGACGAACGAAATGACAAGACATACGTGACGAGATGTATAAACCTATACTAACCGGAAACCTGCGTCATGGAGGCAAACAGTCTGTTGTAGTGGTTGACCTCCGAGCTGAAAAGTTCTAGACCCACCCAACCGGATCCCGGAGTGCGAACTGTGGACCATGGTGTGATGTCAGACAACAGCCTTATTAGGAACTATATTTTATAAATATACTTTCTGGAATCCTCTATCTAGCATCTAAAATTTGAGGGTCGCCTAGTGCTTATTTAGTTCATGGATGGATTCTTTGGTACCGGTAACGTCATTCTCATAGCATAGCTGGATCACGGACTACGTAAGTTACGAAGTGCTGATCAATGCCAACACAATAAATGAATCACATCACGTTATTCTTATTAATACAAACATGTATGTTAATCAGTAATCTTATTTTCTTTCACAAACAAGTTTAATTTTAAATACAGCGTGTCCCGTAGAATCACTACCACAAAGAAACCTGAATATCTCCTAAATCAGTGATGTCAACGAGAGAGTAGGCGTGCCTCATCGCCCGTATGCGCTGTCCAGAGCACGCAGGTACAAGTCACTGGTGAACACAAGGGTTGTATATATTATTTTTAATGTACCGAAGTACATATGATATTTCCATGCAGATATTCTGCGTCATCATACGATGAAAGAGTAATGGAACAGAGAAAAATTCTCTCCGGCACCGGGATTTGAACACGGGTTTTCAGCTCTACGTGCTGATGCTTTATCCACTAAGCCACACCGGATACCACCCCGGCGTCGGATAGAATCGTCTCAGATTAAGCTCCAACTCTTGGGTTCCTTCTAGTGGCCGCCCTCTGCACTACGTCATAGATGTCTATGAATGTAGGACTAAAGTCCACATATGTGCTGAGATGCACTCGTTATGAGTGACTAGTTGGCCGGGATCCGACGGAATAAGCGCCGTCTTAAATCACGCATATCATATATATTATTTTTAATGTACCGAAGTACATATGATATTTCCATGCAGATATTCTGCGTCATCATACGATGAAAGAGTAACGGAACAGAGAAGTGCACCTCAGCACATATGTGGACTTTAGTTCTACATTCATAGACATCTATGACATAGTGCAGAGGGCGGCCAGTAGAGGGAACCCAAGAGTTGGAACTTAAACTGAAACGATTCTGTCCGACACCGGGATGGGTATCCGGTGTGGCTTAGTGGATAAAGCATCAGCACGTAGAGCTGAAAACCCGGGTTCAAATCCCGGTGCCGGAGAGAATTTTTCTCTGTTCCATTACTCTTTCATCGTACAAGGGTTGTACATTACACATTGACGATGGAGCGGAAGGAGTCGTGGACACTTGAAATATCAAGATCTTCTCAGATTTTACAAACCTTTATATCCAGCGGTACGAAAATTTGCGGTGCAAATGATTTCTATATTTTCAGTACGTATGTACAGTCCATGAGCAATTTTTCTCACTTATGTAACATCAGAAAACCAAGATTAAGATCAGGATAATCAGTTGATAATATGAGGACAAAGCTAAGTATTGCTGCAGGAAACAACATTTCCCCGGACATACTAAGAAGATTGGTGTTGGCTAAAAGCAGGAAGAGCGATTCTGAATTAGTCGAGAAGTCAGGAATCTAATTTATTTCTATAAGTGTTATGTAGGCCTACATATAATAAGTAAATGATTATATAACAATTACAGAACAATTAATGAGATAGACTTTATTATCTAAAACTCGTAAGTAATACAGAATATATGTTTATTTATTTTAGGCTATTAAATATTTTTTAGAAATAGTCTATAGACCGTCTTACGATTTTTTTTACATTTGTAAGTTTAAAACATAGAAGCAGGCTTATGTACTAATAATTATTTTTATTATTTGTTGTAGGCCTATTACTTAATTTTATAGGTGCAGAATGTCATACGATTTAGTTTACTTTTATATTAATTTGAAACACAACATCAATGTTTATGTACTAATAATTACATAATTACATAGACCTAATCATATAACAATTAATTAGACACTAATTATTATCTGCAACTGTGTAAGTTAAGGGCAGTCTATGTTTATTATTTGTTGCACTATTTTATAATTAATTACATTTATTACTGAGGCACCTACTGCAAAACATGCTTTGAGATTTGTTGTCTTTTATGAGTATGACATGTTATCGACTGCTTAATAGAAGCAGTTTAATTCACCTGGAAGTGGAGACCAATAGAGCTCATTTTTCGCACCCATTCTTGTTCACCGCTGCTGCCTGCTGAATAGATTCATTGCAACGAGTCAGCGCTTGATCGCACGTAGAGTCAAGTACGTGCTTTGACCTTGACATCGCTGTCCTAAACTAATAGTGACAGAATAAATGGACTTAGATTTTATGTTAGAAAACTCATCAAGTTTCAATATATCTCCACATGTGCACCTCTGGTGGCCAGAACAATAACCAGACGGTATTCTATCTCCCTCCATGTGTTCCGCAGCATTGCAGGTGTCTGGATTTATCATTTCGCTGCAGCTTTGACACAAGTTCGATTTTGTATATTCCAAGTCGCAGTCTTTTATGGACAATGTTGTGAACACTCGACTTCGGAATACCCAGCTCTGAACTGGCCAGTCGAATGATTTCCTTGGACTGCGCTGAAATGCTTGCCTAATATCTTCAACTTTAGCTGTGGACACTGCTTTTTTGCCGCTTCCCTTCTTCCTTAACACAGAGCCTGTTTCCAACAGCTAATTATACCATTTCACAGTGGTATGACGCTCTGGACCATTTGCACCATATTCCTGCCTAAATCGTCTTTGCACTGCAATTGAGAACTTCAATTCGACTAACCAATAACATTTCACCACAGTCTACTATATACAGCCACGAAGCTTGAGTTTTGAGGGTGCTAGAAACAATAGACTGTGACGGTACTATTTTGCATTGCCTGTAATGAGGCGATATTAGCGATCCTAGTGGTGAGCAACTATCTAATGTTTGCATATTTACTACGTATTGAGCTTCGCGACTGTATACAGGGTGTTTAAAAAATACGGGGCATAATTTCAGGTATGTATTTCCCACATGTAGACAATCAAAATAGGTCATTACAACGTGTCCGGAAATGCTTTATTTCCGAGTTATGGCCTTCACAACATTGAAATTCACCGGAACCATACCTCATGTTTTAGAAGACATTCCACTGATCAATCGTCAACACATTCACTTCTTGCATGATGGCGCTCCTGCACACTTCAGTCGTACGGCTCGCCGGTACTTGGATCGAAGGTTTCCTGATCGATGGATAGGTAGAGGTGGCCCAATTGCTTGGCCTCCACGCTCACCTGATCTGAACCCTCTCGATTTATACTTGTGGGGTCATTTAAAATCATTGGTTTATTCGTCTCCGGTGCCTGATTTGGAATCCCTTCGGAATAGAATTGTGGCATGTTCTGAGGACATACGCAATACTCCTGGAGTTTGGGATCGTGTTCGCAGGTCAATGAGACATCGATGTGAGGTCTGTATTCAAGCAGGAGGTGGACATTTTGAACATCTTCTGTAATGACAACGACCTGCGGAAAGAAAAACGTTCCGGTGAATTTCAATGTTGTGAAGGCCATAACTCGGAAATGAAGCATTTCTGGACACATGTTGTAATGAACTATTTTGATTGTCTACATGTGGGAAATACATACCTGAAATTATGCCCCGTATTTTTGAAACACTCTGTATACTAGACTGTGATTTCACTTTCTGCTGTACCGTGAATTCCGCCATATTAACTCTATATATGGTCATATCCCACGCATGCGCACTAGAGTCAATGTTACCAAACTTGGAGAGTTTCTACATAATACCTGATTAACATGGGGATAGTTTACAGGAGTCAAATGCTTGAAGCCTCTAAACTTGACACCATATTTGTGATGTGATCACACGGAGACACTAAACTTGAAACCATGTTCCACACGCAAAAAACCCATGCTGAATGTTGTATGCTTGGAGGTACACTGTTTTAAGTTTTTTTTTCACCTTTTTGCGAACCACTTCTACATTAATGTTATGGACATCTTGTTATTTAAGTTTCTTCACAAGTTTCTAAAATAATTCCCTCTTGTTCAATTTTAATTTTTATTATTATTGAAGTATTTCTCGTGCTGTATATATTCCACGAAAGTTCGTACATCTCATGCAATTCTAAAAATGTTACAATAAGGTGTATATATACTGTATATTTCTTTTATATATTTATTATGACTTACGGAGAAGTACACAGGCTAGATGCCCATCAAAGCACCTTTTCACATAAATATACACGAACAATTTAAATTATAATTTATTATTGATAATGATTGACATGAGCAGCAGTTATAAAATAGGTATATGCAACTCATTAGCAATAGAAATAAAATAAATGAAAACATGAAAGAGATGTAGCTTATAATTATTCAGTATTGACAAAAAAATGAGAAATTTTATAAATTAAAAAGTTGTGATCTTTTTTTTCGATCTAGAGATATTAAATACTAAATTTATTCTATACATATTTTGAGGGATATAAACTGGAATTATTTTGAATATTTCAGCGGAATCAGTATTATTTTTGTTCATAATTTTCTGAGAAATATTATCGAGAAAATCTTTCTTCTATCATTGAACGTATGGAAACCAAAAATTCATCTCAATAATCTAAGTAGTTTGGATCTGGAATGGACAAGGTATTTTGAATATATTATAATATAGGAACCAAAGGAATCTATTCTGCATCAAATGGATAGAATGAACGTTGTTTTTGCAACGAGGATACCACATTATTGTAGCACATTCCACTTGCTTCTAACCAGGTGTAGGCCTAACCTAAAAACAGGTGGTTGCTTGAATAATTTCGAATTACAAATACATTGATTTGCAAGCAGAATTAGTAATTGTTAAAATGTGGGGTTTGAAAGTTAAATTAATCTCAAATTCGATACCTAAATTAATCAGCTATTAATTAAAACAATTTCACACTAAAAACAATATCTGCTTGCAAGTTGCTACACTGTAAGTTAGCATTCACACGAGGAAAGTGGTGGAGTCAAGTTGATCACGTGATGGGAAAGTGGACACAAAAGTTGACGAGTCGTCAACTCAAATTCTGCTTGACCGCCAAGTTACAACTTAACTGTCTCGACCAAATCACACGGGGAAAGTCGAAGGAAAGTCTACTTGCTTCAAGCACTTGACTCTCGTAAACCATCCCCGTATGAATTGGCCTTAAGACAAGATGAGAAACATATTTCTACATTCACTGAGTGACTAGATATTTATATTTCTTTGTGGTAGTGATTCTACGGGACACAGATGTTGATTAACTTCTTACAGCTATGCTTCTATGCAATTTATTCTTTCCTTAGTACACTACTCTACAAAATTTGACTCACTTTGTGTTTATCTGGTATTTTTAATGTTACTTTATTAATTTGGTGATGCTGATCATTAATAAGTTACCATACCTATTCGTTTCACTGAAATGCCAATATTTTGCAAAAAATCATAAGTATACGTTTTTAGTCATATTGCAATATACATTACTCTCAGTATTCATAAAATCAAAACAAATCGTCGGCTTAGAATGTAAACCTGCTAACTAAAAGACAATTTTACAGGGGAAGCAAAAAACTGAGTATAAATTAACTCAAACTTTAGGTCCAAATCCAAAGTACAAGTGGTATTACCACCATGTATGCATGACCATGTCCAAAACAATTAATTGACATGGAATTCATTGAAACTTCTGTGGTGAAGTAGCTGAAAAAATGTTCTAAATACCTACTTACTTACAAATGGCTTTTAAGGAACCCGAAGGTTCATTGCCACCCTCACATAAGGCTACCACCAGTCCCTATCTTGTGCAAGATAAATCCGCTCTCTACCATCATATCCCACCTCCATCAAATCCATTTTAATATTATCCTCCCATCGACGTCTCAGCCTCCCCAAAGGTCTATTTCCCTCCGGCCTCCCAACTAACACATTATATGCATAGCCCATACGTGCTACATGCCCTTCCCAACTCAAATGTCTGGATTTAATGTTCCTAATTATGTCAGCTGAAGAATACAATGCGTGCAGTTCTGTGTTGTGTAACTTTCTCCGTTCTCCTGTAACTTCATCCCTCTTAGCCCCAAATATTTTGCTAAGAACCTTATTCTCAAATACTGTACTCTTAATCTCTGTTGAATCTTTCGTACACTACTTTTAACACTTGAATATAAATAATTGATTAAATGGCGATCTTACTCGTGTTAATTATGTAAGAATGTGCGGCTTACAACTGTTTCGGTGCTATGCAGACACACTAAAACACACCCTAATCAAATACTCAACACACAGATCAATTCCAGAACACGCACACTATTTGACACAACTCTTCATCACACGAACGCACCTACACAACAGGCAGCGAAGTTGAGATGACGCCGAGATACAGAAGGCTCTGAGGATGGTGTGAAGTAGCACCGAAACAGCTGTAAGCCGCACATGCTTACATAATTAACACGAGTAAGATCGCCATTTAATCAATTATTTACCCTTAATCTCTGTTCCTCTCTGGAAGTGAGAGTCCAAGTTTCACAGCCATACAGAACAACTGGTAATATAACAGTTCTAAATACCTACATGATTTTAAAATAATTAAACAGTCCAGGCGCAGTATTATCAGATGTTTTAGTCTTTCTGACCAAGTCTATTAAAAAAAAACTTGGAAAGTGATTTTGTTCTACATTTTCAGCTCGAATTAATGTAAATGCAAAGTAATACGTTTTCTTAGATTAAAATTAAAATTTCACGGAATTTACGAAAGCTTAAACATTTTCAATTTCATTTCCTCAAAACTAACTGAAGTGCTCTTATACCGCTTTGCTTCTGACTCCTCAATTGTTTTGATTTGTACGGTACGGAAAGACTGATACGAAGAGACCGGCACTGTAAATCACAGCCCCATCTCTCGGCGTTGGGGGAAGTTTCGAAGTACTTCCGGTTCGCGAACCAGTAAATGCCCATCCATAGTTTAGAACATTTCCTCCTTTGGTGCGTCTTTCAAGTTCTTTTTTGTAACATTTTCCTTGGCTTCTTCAGTGCAGGTGGTGTCAGCCTTCTTTCTGGTTCCTTACTGAACTCACTGAATAATTTATTATTTTCTTCCCCGACTATGGTAGACTAGTAAAGACACCAAAGGACAGGTTGTGTCTCTGACAAGAGTGAAAATTTACATTTTGTTATTTTTCTAATAACCTGATCTTTTGTCATGAATGTGTTACATATTTTTCCGTTATATATCTTCAGAGGCTTGAAGAAAACTCTGTCTATAAGGTACATTCTGTCTGTGGTATGGCTGGGCACAGACATGTTATACCGTTTTTTTTCTTCCCCCCCCCCCCACAAAATTATAAGGCTGAAAATGTATGGTCACATTCTGAATAAGAAGTCATGCTCCTTGAATTCTTTTACAATTCATTTTCTATATCAATATGCCTGGTAAATTATTAATAAGTATTTAATGAATTTCAATCTTAAGGCATATAAACTTGCAAATGTTTATTTGCTATTTAATAACAATATATGAACGTTTTCGCCGTTTAGGGCATCTTCAGATATAACAAAACATATTATCTGGACCTATGATAACAACACATCAACACCAGTACACACAAATTTATAGAACTTCTTCATTTATACTTCAATAAACCTGAGAACACGTAATAGGATGTCATCACATCAGAGTAGCCATTTCAAAGTCAATGACCTTTAAGTGAAACAATTACAAAACACACAACATCAACTACGAAAACTATCTTGAACTTACGACAATTCCCAGCCATGATTACTCTAAATATTTTATTATCTTCATTATAAAATTTTAACTTTGGCTAATTTAATCACTGTATATCAACTGTAAAGTAGTCATCAACGTAAAACAACATCCACTGAAATGCCAACGGCCTCTCTAAGCGAAATAGTTACAAAATACAAGAACATTAACTACGCATACTATCTTGTAACTTACGACAACTTTCAGCCATGATTACTTTAAATATTTTATTATCATCATTTTAAATTTTAACATTGACAAATTTTAAACATTGTATATTAATTGTAACATGAGCTATATGTATAAAATAAAACATTCGTCCAGTCGAAGTTCAAATTCAAAGATTATCTCAATATTCATCCTGTTTCATGTTATATCTACATAAAGCTCATGAATTTCATGTACCATATATATTGTTCTCTATTTTCCTTGTTATTTGCATAATATGTTATCATAGGTCCAGATAATATGTTTTGTTATATCTGAAGATGCCCTAAACGGCGAAAACGTTCATATATTGTTATTAAATAGCAAATAAACATTTGCAAGTTTATATGCCTTAAGATTGAAATTCATTAAATACTTATTAATAATCCTTGAATTCTGTTGGCATGGAAGTGTTTCATCCATTCGAGGAACAGATCTTCGTCCAACCACAGTGATTCGGACACAAACTTTAGTTCCTAGAGGGCACCCTTCTTCCCATTCTTCATTTTTTTTTTCCATTGAACGTCATGGGTTGTACATAATGCCCGCTACCACTGCAGCATGCGACAATGGTTACAAGTTCACTTCTTTATACTGAGGTTTGTTTCATAACCAACTTGGAGCCGGTTTTCGCAACAACTTTTTGAGTTTGACGGTTGTTCAAAACTCGGCCTGTTTCGTCAGCGTTGTATACAAGCTGTGAATGATTCAAGACATACGTTTCTCTCATCGTTGTCAACTTTGAATAATCATTCATATCGTCCCTGTTGAGACTAACTGAAGCTACAGTCAGAACATCCGGTTTTTTCAAACTTAGTGGACGTCTCTTCAGAAAACCGATAAACAAATCTTTTCCTGCTCTCTATTTGTCTGGACATATTGCTCTTCACGTTAAATTTTTCTTCATAATAGAAAGCGGCTTTCATTACGCAATTTCATCTCATAGCAAACTCAAGTTCACAAAGCCTAACTGGCCTATCTTTCACTTTACTCTCATCTCACTCACTGCACTGGTACTATGACACATTTCAGTGACACTTTGGAACACATTTCACTGACTCTACAGAAAACATTTCATCGCCACTATAATTTATCACTGATCGAAACTATTCACTGCACTGTAAAACCATAACTTCACTGACTCACCACACTTCACTGAGACAACAATTCAAATAAGACTAACAATTACACCCTTATTCATACTTATAAACAAAACCACATTTAAACTAAACATTTGTAGTCTAAGACCCTCTTACAAGTTATTTTAAAATAAGTTACAATTCAAGCCAAGGGAGTAACTCGTCAGGCTAAGTAAATACATGTCACCTTAATTTTAATTTATACTTTATACGCAACTTAAGTTATTCTTGAATCTCCTTAAGGAAGGACAGCCCTCAAAGACCGCTGCAGGTAGGTCATTCCAATCATTTATAGTTCTATTTAAAAATGAGAATTTACCTACGTCCGTTTTCAGTTTCCTACATTTGATTTTAAAATCATGATCATTCCTACCATAGTACGTTAGCTTCTATAATCGAGCCGTTATGTCTACTCATGCTTTCTGACCTAGATGTGCTCTATACAATGATGTTATTCTAGTTTTTCTACGTCTGTTTTCCAATGTTTCCCATTTAAGTTCTTTTATCGTATCATTTCCGTCTTCTCTTTTACCTTTAACAAATTTAGCTGCCCTATACTGGATTCTTTCTAAGGAATTTATCTGATACATTCTATAGGTTAGTAGGTTATTTTACGACGCTTTATCAACAGCTTAGGTTATTTAGCGTCTGAATGAGATGAAGGTGATAATGCCGGTGAAATGATTCCGGGGTCCACCACCGAAAGTTACCCAGCGTTTGCTCATATTGGGTTGAGGGAAAACCCAAGAAAAAACCTCAACCAGGTAACTTACCCTGACAGGGAATCGAACCCGGGCCGCTTGGTTTCGCGGCTAGACGTGCTAACCGTTACTCCACAGGTTTGGACTATATTCTATAGGGATCCCAACATACAGTTCCGTATTCCATTAACGGTCGCACTAACGTTAGATATGCTATTTCCCTCGATTTGGGGCTAGCCTTTTTCAAGATTCTCATAATAAAGGAAGTTCCCTCCACGCTTTACCCGTAACATTATCAACATGCTCTCCCCAAAAAAGTTTGGAGTTTAAATATACTCCTAGGTATTTACATTTTTCTTCGGAATTACACCACCACTGAATTCGTAATTTAGACGAGTAAGGACATATAAAGAAATAACGAAAACTCGTCAAGTTTATAGTAGATAGCAATAGTCGGTGGTAGTAGTAGACAGTAGTATGTAGTATAGTAGTACTACGCGCCCAGTCGTGATGGTAGTAATACAGTAGTAGATAATAATAGTGCTCAGTAGTAAGAAGTGGTGTTCATAGTGTAGTAGATGATAGTATGTGTAGTAGTAGTAGTAGTAGTAGTAGTAGTAGTAGTAGTAGTAGTAGTAGTAGTAGTAGTAGTAGTAGTAGTAGTAGTATTTTTTCACTCCGAAAAGCATAGGACCTCTACGAAAGCTCACCAACGAATTCTGTAAAACGTCTCTTTGATATCATTCCATCTTTTTTCCCCATTTGCTCAGCTCCAGTGCTGCGTTACGCCACGTGATTCTAGACCAGGCATGTCCATTTAGTGAGTTGTGATGCAAACGTGAGTTGCGATCATCGAGCATTGTAAGACGTAATATTTCCTTCCCTCAAACCCCTTCCACTGCACCTGCATGAAAGAGGTATCAGTGCGCATGTACCTTGGCAAAGTCTGTATCGAAGTCGTGTCATTCCGCGTCGAATGCGACAATCAGAGAATAAATTTTAGTTTCTCAGTATGAAAGAAATTAAATGCCTCATTTCCCGCAAGGTTTCAATATAAAAAGCCATTATACTACGTGTTACTCCACACATTCTGATTTAAAAGGTAAGCTCCACCTACAGTAAATTATTTTATTAATATTATTATTATTATTATTATTATTATTATTATTATTATTATTGACAAAACCATGTATTGTGGGTCTCTATCACCACGGCATGGCGCTTCCTCAGGTTGCGGATAGAGGAGACGGCCTCCAGATATGGAGGGTAGCTGTGAATATATTGAATAAGCAGTCACGGACAGCCGATGAGGAGTGGTCCTCCAGCTTGGGGGTTGGACGAAGGGCTAACAACCCATCACAGTAAAAAACAGCTTGTTACGAATCCTTCAAATAAGCCTCGGAAAGGGACTGATTCTCTGGCACGACCACAGCAAGAAAAAGACCTCTAGGGAGGCAGAGACGTCGATGGGAAGATAATATTAAAATGGATTTAAGGGAAGTGGGATATGATGATAAAGAATGGATTAATCTTGCTCAGGATAGGGACCGATGGCGGGCTTATGTGAGGGCGGCAATGAACCTCCGGGTTCCTTAAAAGCCAGTAAGTAAAGTAAGTATTATTATTGACAAAAAGATGTTCAACGTATAACTGCCAACGAAATGAAATTCATGAGAAAATCGGCGCGATACACACTTTGGGATAGAAAACGAAATACAGAAATTTTGGAAGAATTGAACGTTGAACCTATATTAAATTTTCTTAAAAAACTATAGAGTTAATTGGAAACAGCATGTAGTGAGAGTGCCAACAGAAAGATGGCCAAAGGCAGTGCTACATTACCGCCCTTCTGGAAAACGATCTGTTGTAAGACCTTTAGAAAGATGGCATGAGACCATTGAGACCGCACCAGACAATTAGGTCTAGTACTTGAATTGCATGATGATGATGATGATGACGATTATTATTATTATTATTATTATTATTATTATTATATTAACTTCTTTATAACATTTCTACTTAACCCTTAAGTAGTCGCGCGGGTCGTTGTGAACACTCCAGTCAGGTATTACGGAGCTCGGAACTACAGATTCAGTAAGCCTGTACTTCTGAAACTTTCAGTACCTTTATTGGAATTGATAAGGCAACAAAAACCGTAAACATTTTTTACGGGGTTAGGTATAGCTTACAGCAGTAAAATTTTGGAAAATATTCAACATTTTTTTCCTCCATTACTGTATCTTGTACAATAATTAAAATTAGTATGTGTAAAACACTGTCCTTACGCTATATGAAAAAAAATATATATATATATATTTTTATGATTAAAAAATATTTACATTTTTTTTTTCAAAATTCTGTTCACTGTGCAGTGATGAAGCGTTTCAGTATTGTCTTCTAACACAAAATAAAAAAAATATATATATTATTTATTAAGGAATGTAGTTGAAAGATCATGATATTGTAAACATGAGTTGCAGCAATAAAATAAAAGAGAGAGAACATGAAAAAGTTAACAAGTTTATGAGTTAAGAAGGAAACACTTCATCATTGCACAATAAACTGCCACTATTTTGAATATTGAAGAAAACATGTAAATAATTTTTCTTAAATCTTAAAAAACTTTTTTCATATAGCAGAAGGACAGTGCTTTACACATACCAATTTCCATTATTGTACAAGATACAGTAGTGGAGGAAAAAATGTAGGATATTTAAAAAAAATTACTGCTGTAAGCTGTATCTAATCCCTTAAATAGGAATTCGCATACTTGAGATAACGGTTTAAATGGGTGGGATGGTTACGTGCCACTGCTTAAGGGTTAACTGCTGTGGAGTATGGATTATTATTATTATTATTATTATTATTATTATTACAGATCCTTCGCCTGTTCCTTGAAATCTATGTATGCGTCAACCTAGAAGTGTCATGAACACTATGAAATCAAAATAGAGGATATGTATAGCCTATTGGACAAGAACGTTTGGCAGAATTACGTGTGGTTGTATCAAATATAACATCAGATTTTCAGGTTGTTTCTGCTCGAGTCGATGAAGAAGAGTAGGGAACAATAATATTACAAATAGGCCTATGTACTGGGTGTTCATTTCAAAGTGTGTCATGACGTCACTGTTGTTGGGTCACCGATTTGAAGCGAGTTTCAGCTTATATGTTAGAGAAGTTGCCTATTATTTAAGGCGTTCCTCAATCTGAACTTGAGAACGTGTACGGTATAACTTGAACGTCATAGCAACAGATGGCGGTCTGTACGGTCTGTGTGCTATCATAACCTCTTTCGAACTGTGTTTTGCGCCGGCAAGTCGTACGCAGGGTATTTGTTATCATCGGTTGCGTACGGTAACATTCCACAATACAAATCAAATGCTCCGTGTCCATGTTGACCGTCGAAGTTAATGTCAACAAATACATAAGTAATCGTCTTAACCCTCTCCCCATATCCCGACAGTACGTATTTCCAAACAGTTCACATTCCTGCCACTACCGGCGTTACCGTACGTATCGGTACGTACTCTTCAGAATGAACGCCGTACTTGCTAGCCAACTTCTCTGCCTCTTAGATTATACACCTGAGCTGCGGAAGTGTAGGAAGATTGAATTCTCTAGGCTCATCAGCTAGCCACATGACGGCATACAGCGAGCCAAGACACATTTTGAACTGAACACCCAGTATAAACCAAGTTCTTTACAATGAATTATTGATTGGATTGATATAGGGACGACGTAATTAATAATTAGCTAATACAGTAACAGTTCATTAGTATATCAAATGCTACGTAAGAAGCATTAAACATTGGCTCGCTAAAGAGAGCAATATGCATTATATTCATTTTCAAACAAATGTTGATTATGTTGTATTTAAAAAAAGTAACTGTAGGGAGCATCGTGATGCACTTGGGGAGCTACGATAGGTAGCGAAATCCGGTTGCGATTGCCAGCTATAACGGCTGGGAGGATCATCGTGCTAACCACACGATACCTCCATTCTGGTTGGATGATCGTCCACCTCTGCTTCGACATGTGGGCGTGAGGCCAGCAGCCGGCTGGTCGGTCTAGGCCCTTCATGGGCTGTAGCGCCCATGATTATTATTATTATAACTGTAGGGAAATATTTCAAGGAATAATTTTGTGTGAATATGTATTATTTATGTTCACTATTTCGTTTATATGACGTCATTCCATTTTCGGGCAATGAAGTGTATTGAAATTTTGAATTTCAACCAATCACAGTCATACATCGCGATAATTTCTGCAGTTCGATTTATCACTATCAATTTATCGCATTGTCGTTCTTTTGTTTAGTCAGTGTCGTCAACGGTTTCCACATAAATCAATTAGCATGAATCCACTGTACTGAATAAAGTGCGAAATCCTACTTCCACTCTACATCATCTTCTAATTCCATGTTCATTGTATCTAAAGAAAATGCCACTCCTTCATTACAATTGTTCATTTAATTAATGTATTAATCAGGTTATTTGTAACTATACTATAATATGTTTAAATTAAATTCTAATTTCAGCAGATAATGGAAACATATTTCTGTTATAATAACAAGAGAAAAGCGCTGTACATGTAATTAACATTTTTAAACCTGTATTTCGCTTTTTTCAATTGGCATTACTGAATAACATTCAATTTCTTTATTGCAGTAACCGTTATTCATCTATTTCGACTTCACAATGTCTGAAACAGTATTCATAAATATACAGGGACATCATTTTATTTTCACTTCAATTTTTATTGTACCTGAGTTTTTGAATGTACTTCACTCTCACCCCTTCTACTAATGAAGTTTCAACTGTGTTCCAGACAGAATCAAGGCCGCTTATAGTAAACAGCACTGAGTTACTGAGTATAGTACGTTCCAGAAATATGTTCGCGTTTTCCAGTGACGAAAGAACTTTTAATATTGAATCATATTTTCGCACAGGTACTGTCCGTTTGCCTACGTCACATCCCGATTTCCCCCACCTGCTTCTGCACGGCCCTCTGTAAAAGCAGGGCTGTCTTAGCTCTTTTCTGAAAACATTAATTTCTGTTAGGAATTGGACGTTTACGTAATATTATAAAACTGTTTAAAATAACTTAAATAAAAGGGCCTCGTTAAGTAATTAACTGTCACGTGATTTCCCTCCTTTCTAAGATCCTGCGGCATAACCACTTGGACGGAGAGTAGATAGCATGTTCGAGTAATTTTATCTATGCGGATCGGGCAGAAGTGAAGATTGAATTTACATTATATAAGGTACTCTTTTATAGAGTAGGTACAGAATTATTTCAACATGAGTCACTAGTACGAAGGACGAAACTGGCAATTGGAATTAGATGCAATAGTCTATATTGCGATAATATGCACAAAAGAACTGAAGCCTGTAGGCTATCGAAATGAATGGCTACCATCTTCAAAAATGTGTTTAAATATCCATTTTATGATTATTTTTCAATTGAACTTCATTATTCTCTATATTGTACGCTAATGTGCTGTAGACAGTATAATATACACTACATAATGAACACGTTCGCATGGATAGCTCAGTTCGTGAGTAAAAACACTCATTCTTAATACAGTACTGCATTTTGATTAAATAAAAATCCTAATGAAAATTATCGAACTCAAAATCGCGATATTTCCTAGTTTACGTAAATGGATGAAGTACTTTTCTTCCCTCCTATACCTAGTAAAGTGATGTGTTTGTGTTTTACGCCAGTATCATCGAACTTCAGTTGTGGAAGGGGGTAGCGAACGGGTTTTCCGGTTCTCTAAAGGTATAGCCAGGTTAATATTAAAAATGTTAGTAAAAATAAAATGATGTCCCTGTACAATTATTAACATATACCCTATATTACTGGGCGGCCGGGTAGCTCAGTTGGTAGAGCAGCTGGCTACGGACTGGAAGGTCCGGGGTTCGATCCCAGGTGGTGACAGGATTTTTTCTCGTTGCCATACTTTCAGAACGGCCCCAAGGTTCACTCAGCCTTCTATAAAATTGAGTACCGGGTCTTTCCCGGGGGTAAAAGGCGGTCAGAGCGTGGTGCCGACCACACCACCTCATTCTAGTGCCGAGGTCATGGAAAGCATGGGGCTCTACCACCATGCCCCCCAAGTGCCTTCATGGCAAGTTACGGGGATACCTTTACCTTTTTTACCTATATTACTTACATTACTTACATTTTTAATTTATCATGAAATAGTCCTAATAAATGTCACTCGAGATGTGAAATTACTATAGATAATTCAATAAATAAACAGCCATTGGCAACAGCTAAACGACGTAATCCACCACTGTCACACTTTGTGATTGTATTAGCTACCTCTCCATCCCCACTCCTCAAACCTAGACTGAAGTGTTGCGGGCTGCATTCAACAATTATTCGGCGCCATCTATTACTTCAGACACGCCTGTTCTAGACCTACCCTTTCTTCTTGTTCATTGGAGATTCCATTCCATAGCTCTCTTGGTTATATTTAGACTTTCCCTTCTCTATGTGACCAAAACACTTCCATTTTCCCTATTTTATCTCCCTGCAAATTTCATGTTGCCGGTCCGCCTACACAATTCTTTGTCCGAAACAGTCGTTGGCCACTACACCAAGCTGAAGATTCTCTTTAATTTTACTTTTAACATGATAAATTTAATTTGACTATAATTATGTGTGTGTATTCCGCCTTTGCTTATCATACAATTAAATGAATAAATTAATTAGTCATAATTTATTCATTTAATTGTATGATAAGCAAAGGCGGAATACACACACATAATTATAGTCAAATTGTGATAGCTTATCGGTATACCTTCAACATGAAATTGATAAATTTAAATTAACGCAAAGCAGTATCACATGTAGGAACATATTCACATTCGTAAGTTAGAAGTATGAAAACATACTAATAATTATTTCAGTCACTGAAATGAATTCCTATTCGAAACTTAAAATAAAAAGTACAAAATAAATTAAACAGCAGCAGTAGTAGTAATAGATTTATTTCTACTGATAGAGTTAGGGCCCCGTCTCTTCCACTCAAGCAGTATTACAACAATAGCAATACAATAGCAGAGATACAGGAACAATATAAATTAATAATAATAATAATAATAATAATAATAATAACAAAATGGAAACAAGTTTTGTTACATGTAATTCTAAAAATAAAAAAATTATAGTAATGTGACAATGGAATTGTTAAAATAATAAAGAAAATTTATATGTTAAAAATAAAAATTACATATTAGAAAAAAATCTATTTTAGGAACGCTCACAGTCTAAGCAGTCTATTTGACAACCGGGTTTTGAAATTAGTAAATGTCTGACAGTCCCTTAAGGTATGAGGTAGGGAGTTCCAATTACGAAAAACTGAAACGGTGAATGATGAAGAATATTGGGAAGTATTATGATGAGGTATACTCAATGTACCGGTGAGCTGAGATCGAGTATTCAGGTTATGGTTGGAGCATAAATACACGAGACGAGACGACAGATAACTTGGGGCTGAGGTACGCAGAATTTGAAATAGACGAGAAAGTGTGAAGTTCTGCGATCGTTCAGCTGGAGCCAAGATAAAGATTCGAAAAATGGTGAAATATGATCGTATCGTCGGACATTGCACACATATCTTATACACATATTATGAACACGTAATTTATTCGACAGTTCGGCATTACGAGTGCTTGAACTAATGTTTGTTTCAGTGGCGCGGGAAAGAAATGCTTGAACCGGCGTAACGAGTGAATAGGTGAGCAGATTTTTTCACAAGTGTGCTTTACTTGGTAATTTTAACTTAATTCGTTACCAAAATATATTCCTAGATTTTTAATGATAGGTGAGTAAGCAATTTCAATATTACTAAGCGTAATGGCCGAAATTTGACTATCGTTCAAAGTTCAGCAGTCATTTTTATTTGTAAAATAGTGTTTATCTTGGGATAATATAAGTGCACCGCGAGATTTTAAATTAGAATTATAGTGCGTTACGTATTGAAGAAGATTAATATAGTCCTAAAATGCTTTAAAACCGGTTGACCACATGATCACGAATATATTATTGCTGTGCTGGTTCACAATAAGCAAATAGCAGATCAAGGATTGTTGAGAGAAAGAAATTATAGGTTAAATTCATTGTAGTTGGCATTATTTTATATAGCCTATTGTTTTCATTATTTCGTTTAACAACGTACACGTTATTAGCGATAATAAAAACATGTAGGATCATGATCAGAGGATTAGGACTTAAAATGTATTTTTTCGACGACGAGAAATTGTCGTGCCAAAGTCTTTTTTTTAACACCATAAATCTAAAAGTCGGAATCCCCAGCTTTACTTCCCTCTCGAAAAAAACCGCGCTAAGGATTTTGATTACTTATTCCCCATGGCTGTGTTTGGGACCACAAAACTCGAAGACAGAGACCGGAAGTTTGGCAGAATACTTTTTTAAATGTGTTAAATCTATCTTCATTTTGAAAGTATATCTGTACAAATTATACCTTTGTGATTGAAACGTCACAGTTTTATGTTGCCCTTTTCTGCCTTTTTTAATATAAACGCCTGATTTACAAAATAAATGCTTTTTTTTGCCTTTATTTGCTTATTTATCTATTATTTATTAATTTATTATTAAAAATTGCCTACAGGTATATTTTAATTTATTTCTATAAACGCTACAATGAAAGTGACTTCACCGAATGTATATTATTGTCTTCCAATCAGTTCATATTCTCTTTGCAACAATGAGTGCTGCCGTGCAAAATTGTATAACATTAAGCGTTTTAATTATCGCTTGTGTTTATTTGACAAGGCAACAATGAGTGCGGGTCTAACGTTATTTTTAACGGTTATTTTTCTTTCAGTTTTCATTGCGACGTTATTGTAGCTTGCTAAATATTTCATATCGCAACATATCAGTACAACCAAACACAAAAATGTACTTTCCAATGCTACTGGGAAGAAGATTTCTTTGCTTCCAACAGTAATTGCAACATCGAGTCGAAAATCTCAATTTGCATTCGACTTATGTAAAGCTTTTCTTGCTGCCGAAATCTCTTTGTGGAAAGTGCAAGGTTGTGGGTCTAGTGCAAGGTTTTTGTAATTGTCTTTTATCGAGTATTTTAGCTATTTATAATGCCTTTTTGCCTGCCTATTTTAGCTATTTGTGATGCCTTTTTGCCTGCCTATTTTAATTATTCATAATGCCTAAACTTCCGGTCTCTTCTCGAAGATATTAGTAAAAGCATGGCAACCCCGGACGACATACGAGAAGGCGATCGGAATTGTAGCAGAAACCGAAATATTGGGAAAAAATGTGAACGATCTTTGCTTTGTAAACCAGACAGTACTGAACATGCAAATGCTGATCTGTAGTATAATATAAGAGTAAACCTACCCAACTTCGTGATACTAAGGATTTGTTATGGAAATTATCACACATGGTTAAAATGAATACCGTTTTAATTTTTTTTACTGCTTATATACATTTTGACCATTCTAAAATCTGATTCCCAAAGTAATGAAGACATAATTAAACAAAACTAAAAATATGTTGCTTGGAGCTTATTTCGTGATAGCCTATCTTACTTCGTGATAGTGTAGGGGCCTATGCCTATTTTCGTGATAGTCAATGTTCCACCCACAATATTTACTCACTGTCATTGCCACGTTGTTCTTGACTTAATACGTTGACGCAAAAAACCGATCTTCCTCTCGCTCAGTAAAATTGTAATAAATTCTCAAAAAGAACTATCACAATATTACTCTTATCACAATATTACCAACCTTTACCCTACTTCTAGACGAGTTCAGAAACGCTGACATCACAGTCCAATTCAAGGACAAAAGTCTAAATGGAACTGCTGAAGAACACGACGTGGATTTAAATGCACATTCAGGACTGACGGGTGACGATACCGCCCCACCACAAACATCACCTAAGTGACCTAGGACGACCAATGGCATAAAGAGGAATAAGGGAATAAGAGTCTTACGTAGGCTTACCAACTTCCGTAAGTAAAAATTAAGGACACAAACGTTACTGACAAAATTTTATTACACTAATTTCCACCTTCAACATTAATACTCTTATAACAGTATAGGCTATGTATATAATAGAATCACCTCATTTCATATGTAAAAAAAATTCAAGAACTTGCCAAAATGACCACAAAACAAGTTGAAAAACAGTACCAATTCTTTAATGTTAACTCATTGGAAACTAGGAACCAATCTTATTGATGTAATTACTAACCTAACATAAACTAACCTAACGTAATCTGAACAAACCCGAACTAACCTAACCTATTTACACAAAAGATTTCAGCCACTCTTCTCGGAAAAACAGAGACGTTTACGTGATTTATCACCAGAGCTATCAGATCTTATCACACTTGAGGAACTAAGGTATTTTACATCTTTGTTGTTGTCCTCGTTGATGTCTGTATTTGTCGTAGAAGTGGCCGTATAAATCTTTCTTTTTCCACTTTACCGCCGAAACCAATGAATGACGCATCAAGTGGAACAAAGTGGAGATAATACTGAATGGCGCCAAACTAAAGTCAAAGTGCATAAGATGAGCAGAGAGAATAGATGATTCAGTAAGTATCCTATAGGCTGTGATCAAACCTGCCCTAACTTGTGTATTATGATTATTGCACCCGTCACTCAGTTGACATATCAACAACAATTAAATTTCTGCCTTGGACATACGCAGGCCTACTACAGTCAGTTCTCTATTTCGTCACATATTGGAAGCATATCTGTATGAGACTACGGAAACATATTCCAATTCAGACTAAATTCAACAATCTGATAGGAACGAAAATCAGCTGAAAATATCTAATATGCCATGAAATCGGGACATTTTGATATTTGTGCAAATTATTTCGGAACGCTGGACGCAATGGTTGAAATCGGAACTGCCCCGGAAAAAAACGGGACGATTGGCAGGGAGGCCTTGAATATATGAGGTTCGGTAAAATAACCTTTATGATTAGGGAGCGGATTTTAACATATTTGCATGCTTTATTTCTTAGTTGCAAATCATATGCTACCATTATATAAATGCATTTCAAGTTATTTGTAATCGAAGGTAGTGCATATATGTGCATATTTAAGGGGTTAATGCACATTTCAGTTTTAGCGCGTATAAAAGCACATTTTGTTATTCCATTTAGCAATTTGGTGCTTAAACCAAGATTAAGAATATGGAAAATAAGGAAAATGGAATACAGAAGAAACTCAGGCATTGAAACACATTACAGGAGTTAAATGTTACTTATTGCAATCTAACAAGAAGCAGACAGTGCGTTGTTTTCGACGAATCATTTTGGACAAATCCTTGGCAATCAACAAAGCACTCAATTAATTAAGTACATTGCTGACTCTGCAAATTTACAATATTGAGATGTTATGATGGATGAAAGTTGTGATTAAAAGAACAGTTATTCAAAAAAGAAGCCACTTACTATCTACTCTGCACGTGCATAAGATTTTGTCACTAGAATGCTGCAATTTGATTGGAGCAGAAGTTATAGAAAGTGTTTATAGGCTTCTTTGCGCTCGCAAAATTCGAATGTCTGTTTTTTACTAGCCAAAGTGGCAAATAATAATATTTAATTTCATTTTAGTGACAGGTCTTAGAAACTTCGACTGTGTATAATCCATTGTATTTTAGAACAAATTAGCTGCAAGGAAATCATTAATTTTGAATTAGTTTTACCAACGATGCCTAACGAAGGTAATACGTATAATATAATTTAAACACAATAATATCGATACACTAAAACAATAATAAAACCACACAATATTTTTAATTCACACAACGCACGCGCTAACGAGCCAACTCAAAGACATCCCAGGCATTGTATGCACGTGCAACTCGTGAACATAGACACGGCAACACCGTCCCTTTACCATGGTTACGCGTCTCTCGTGATTGGTTGATTTGAATGGTTGCCATGGTAACATGCTAAAGGCGCCATTTGTCAGGTCGGAAGTAGTTTTAGACACACCATAATGCTATTTATAACATTAAAAAACTGAATTGTTGTGATATGCGTAAAACATATATTTCCAAAGAGTGACTGTTTTTTTTTCCTTAGGCCTATTAGCTATAATTTGAATCATTGCAGTTACATTCTATTTTTGCTTTATGTGTATACATTACGGCATCAATCGACCCTACAACAACTTTACAGTGCCCAAAATTATCCGGTGAAAGTAATCGAAGTCCGTGGATATATATTTGCAGTGACCTGCTTCATTCATTCAGCACCTTGAACAGAGTAGACCGAGTTTGGCAGAGTGTACACGCAGCACGTGAATGAGATGAGATAGCCCACACAGCGAGGCGGAAGTGCGCCGTGGGAACCTTCCTGTCGACCCCTCACACTGCGACCTTCAGCATCGCAACTCTCAATGTGGGAAACCTTCTCATATGATTGTCTGGATCGATGCTTTATTTAAAGCAATTTCTTTTAACAGTGGAAAAAAAGACCACTGTTTGGAACACTTATCAGTTGTTATCTCGAGATATACAGGTTGAACCAGCTGCGCCTTATAATTCTGAGATATATGCAACCTGTTATGATAGAAATGGCGAGATGATCGATATTCCTCTGCTTGCCCCTTATACTAGGCCTATTTGGTAACAACGCACTTGGCGCCATGAGAGTAAGACTGTCCACCGCTGTGGAGTAACGGTTAGCCTGCCTGACCGTGGAACGAGTGGGCTCTGGTTCAAATCCTGATTGGGACAAGTTATCTGGTTCATATTTTTCCGGGACTTCCCTCAATCCATTAAGAACAAATGCTGGGTAACTTTCGGCTTTGGACCCTGGACTCATCTCGCTAGCATTTTCACCTTCATCTCACTCAGACGCTAGATAACCAGGACAGTTGATAAAGCGTCGTAAAATAAGTAAGTCTTTCATACGATGGAGTTACGAGATCTTGCCAAAGTGATTAGATATAGCAAAATTTTCAATTAATGCTTAAACCAAGATACAGCGCGCAGTTGGAATGTAGGCCCACATTTTCTGTTGTGCAAAGGATCCATTTCTTAGTAATAGGGATATCTTATGCAAAGTTTTACCATTAGATGGCAGGAGCGTTCCATGCGGCACAGGGCTATATTATGTCATATGCTACAGTTCATTACGTTGTACCGCTTGTTGGTTTCCTGTTCTCGTCAAAATTATATTTATAATTATTTTGTATAACCTAGTATAATTTAATATAGGCACCTAATTCAGTATTTTCTTACCACATAATCTAATTTAATTTACAATAAATAATAGCGTAAACTTGTATAATATTGAGCGATTCTCCTTAAGAGATAGATGGGGAAATCTGCAGTAGGCCTATGCGGAATACAGATACGAGTAAATTGAATGTTCATGAACCTAAACGAGAACTTTGAGAACGAGGTGCACGAATAAAAAAAAAAGAAAGAAGGTTCTTTGTCGAAGGTGAACATTGCCTCTTTAATCATAAGTATTGTAAGTAGGTACCGTACGCGATAAACAAGATATGCAGCCACCAATATCTTTTTTTTTTTTAGGGACTAAGGAGCTTGAATTCCTCGTACTTTTTTTTCTTTAATTGCAGAAGGAACAAAAGCAATTTTTAATAGGGTGATCTAATATGATCACAGCAGTATCACGATTATTCGTGCGTTTTGTAGGTTAAGGATATGCAGTTTTGAATACTATGTATGATGATTTTGAAAATTTGAAGTTAAAACATGGTTTCAATAAGTTACATAGACTATATTATTTATAGGCCTATATATTTCTCGTCCTAGATAATAAATATCCCAGTTCATCGAGAGTTTACTGTAGTATCGCTCCATTGTAAAATGCAGTCGTAAACGTCGGGGCTCCTACAAGTACTGCATGCAGTATAAGCTAACATAGCTTGCTGTCGAGGTTATATATTTTTTCTTTGCCCTCTTGCAAACTGAAACTGTAGCCAGCAATTCCTTATTTGAAGTAGTTCTTTTTGTTTAATAGACGCAATTTAATTAGTTATATATATTTTTAAGATTGAAAGCATATATTTATAATCTTTCGGGACCTGATTGAAGGCAAAAAGCTTTCCCTGGTTTTTAGATCTAGGAACACAACAAAAATTTGGCATTTTGAGTTGTATTTAAGGGTTTTTTAAGAGTTTTTTAAGGTTGAAAGCATATATTTAGAATCTTTTGGGACCTGATTGAAGGCAAAACAGCTTTCCCTGGTTTTTACATATAGGAACACAACAAAAATTTGGCATTTTGAGTTGTTTTTAAGAGTAAATATACTAATACACTACATAAGTTCTCAATATTTATATATTGGAAAACAAATGCACACGCAAAGCGCATCCCTCAAAGTACATGCACTATCTGTTGGTGCTAGTTCAGGATATCCCTATTGCGTACCATCAAGGATAGACGTTTTTAGCTGGTGTATAGATTGCAAGTTGGATCAGACAAATAAATAAGAGCCAGCAAGTTCAACTTTTATATAAAAGATGATTCAGGAGAAATTGTAAATATGTGCTTGCATATGAAAAGGAACCAATTATCGGGTAATGATTTACTGCTTTTTTAACTATACGATGTCACTGTGCACTGAAAGAATTAGTGGATTTAAGATAATATCTGTAAAACTGAAGCCATTTTCCACTATACAGGTTTCTAAATGTATTATATTTCAGCATTCGTATGACTTTAGTTACATACATCACTTACGCTGATTATGCTATTTTCAGTTTCATTGATGTATTTTATTTAATCATTCATCTCCAAAATAGATGGAAATATAGTTTTATTCACAAATTTTTCACAAATTTCAAATTTATTCACAATTTAACATTTGAAATGATACATATGAAAAGATACCCGAAATGAGCATATGCTCGTGCTCGGGTACAGTCCAGTAGTCTACATAAATTTTACAGAGATCAATGATAATGTTGATGATAGAAATAATAGTAATAATAATAATAATAATAGTAATAATAATAATAATAATAATAATAGAATAATCGTGACGGAGATGATATAAAGATAGTAATACAAATTAATTCAATAATAATAATAATAATAATAATAATAATAATAATAATAATAATAATAATAATAATAATAATAATATTTACAATAATAAAATAAATACTAGGACGGATAAAATAAAATATAAAACCATTTAGCGAGAGTTAACACAACTTAAATAACCAGGAAAAAAAATGAACTCGAAAATCAACAGAAAAGCTTGTTGCATCGCAGACGACAGCAACCGCCGTATTGACATTGTATTATGTATTATTGGTAATAGGGAGGAGCCGAAGGTCTACGTAACTGCCGTTCTCTTCCGTCTTATCATCTACTGCAGACCTGCAGAACTGTAGCTCCTCAGAGCGACTGCCTTCGTACCCCTCCTAACCCACCCACATTTTCTACCAGTGTGGTCATAGCGTTCTAGTTGCGCTCAACATTATTTTATTCTCGCGGCGGCAGGTACATAATACGCTATAAAAAATTACAAATGAATAATGAACAGATAATAAAATTCTTAGGAATATACCTTTGGGAAGTAAGAGAAAAACGAATGAGGGAAATAAATAAGTTAAAAGACATGTAAAATAAAATTTAAAATGTTTGCGTGCATATAATGTAAGAAGGTCTACCTATGTGTGTGTGTATGTGTGTGTGTATCTATGTTGATAAGTGAGTGATAGCTATATGACCGGAGGTCAATGCTGTCATTCAACATTGTAACGCACTGCAGCCAAATGAATGAATGAATGAATACACAATACGAGTACTGCAGTTTGAAGAGAACTGGAACATGGCAAAATATGAATCCGTGAAGAAACACTACTTTCAAAATAAATGGGAATATGATTATTTTGTTGTTGAAGAAGACGAAAGAATTATTTATTTACTGTGTCCCATCCAATTTATTTCTACAAAATTAAACGACATTTGAACAAAGCCCGTATTAAGAATTATGGAATAGACAAACTTTCGGGTAAGTTTATTATTACGAACTGTATATTGAATATTTATTTATATAACTGTTAAATTAAGGACAACACTCGTTGTGTTCATTTTGTACTGAAATGAATAGTGACATTTTTATTAATTTCAAGGTTCATTACTTAATTGTTTCAAATGTATGTTTCCGTAGGTGATAATAGGAGGAAAGTTTTGGAAAATCTAAAGCAGATTAGGCGCAAAGAAATCTCAAAGAAACTACCCACAGAAAATCTAGCACAATCGTAAACCTTGAAACGACATAACGCATTATAAATACAATGACTTTATTACAATCCTTTTTGAAAATTACAGTGCCGCCACTGATGGATCTTCCACACGTAAAGAATGTCAACAACTCTATGCAGAAGTCGATCATCCCCAATAAAAGTGGAGTGAGGTTGACGTCATATTTCCCCTACTTAAGGGTTCTGTATTAATTCGCACTATCGTCCAGATTTTCCATCTCACTTTGTTTTATATACATTCATATATTAAACGACATATTTCCATTGATCTGTTGAATCACATATGAATATGTCTATTGCTCTTCATCTCTGCGTTTGGACAAATTAAGACTCGACAGGAAAAAGTTTCTAAGTGCCAATATCTCTTAAAATTACTTAAAAAAGAGCCTATGTCCCTGCTCAATCCACGAACAAGGGAACCGTCCCAAGGTCGTGGAGCTTGAATTTAATGAAAATACATATTTAAGCTAATTTTCGTTCGTAAAGAAACGTGGTGTTTCGCTTTTTCCTCGTTTACAAAATATATTGAATTGAAAATAGTTGCTACTTATGCCGCTTCTTGCGCGCATTCGGATCCTCATAGCTCCGTGACACTCTATCACAGCAATTGCAATAATGCTCTAGTCTATTTTTCTTCTCTTAATTCGCATTAATACAGTAGTAATGCAATCCATGGCATCTGTCGCTCATTCGTACACCGTCCAAATCCAAAGGAATGCAGCTTGAAGTCTAGAACAAGACTGTACATACTATGCTTTCAAGAACAAAAAAGGGAATTTGGACCTAAAGTAAAACATTGTGTAGACAATGATAAGCCATTTAATGTCGTGGTCGATGCAAGTAGTTCGGTAAACTGACAAAAAAAAAAATCACGTGAGAAGGTGGTTAAGAGATATATTTCTTCCGGATGTTAAGAAAGACATACTACTACTTCTGGATTCGTGGAGTGGTCAGGTAGATTATACTATATTTACTTTTGAAAGAGTAAATAGTACTTCATATGGTAAGACATTTTAAAACACAAATTATCCCTTCAAAACTACTAGATTTGTGCAACCCTTGAATATGTATTTTTAGGCAATATAAAATTATAATTCGAAGGCTAGAAGAGTATTTCAGACATACAATTATCTGTAAAAACATTCCAGAGACATTGCACGATAGGGACTTCATAATGACATTACATTCTGTTGTGTATCAACAGTTTCATTCACCTGTCCTCAAAACATGCCAATAAACGTGTGGCACGGAGAAACGTGTGAGAAAGTTTGATACTGTTCTTTCAACAATGTTGCATGTTGGAAACCATGTGTGTGTAACAGAAGAATGTGAAAAACCAGCCTGTGTAAAATGTTTGTACTGTTCAATGGCTCTTTGTTCCGACCACTTTATTTCGAATCGAGACTACAGAGGTGTGAAAATTATTAGAATAATCTTAATTTTAAAGGTTTTTTAATAGTTCCTTCACAAATATTAATTGAATTGATGAATATTGGTATATAATACTATACTGATGTAGGATATATTTACTACTAACAATGCCGGAAAGCATTGTTGTACATTGGTATTTTTCTTATTTTACAATTGTTATGGGAATTCAGAAATTATTATATTATGTTGGCGGAATTGGAAACAAAAAAAATTATATGCACAAAACAGATGTATACGTTCATTTGAACCTTCAAAACAATGTAAACGCAAAGAACAATTTGTTTAAAGCATTTCTTAATTTTTTATGTTTCCATTTCCGCCAACATAATATAATAATTGCTGAATTCCCATAACAATTGTAAAATAAGAAAAATACCAACGTACAACAATGCTTTCCGGCATTGTTAGTAGTAAATATATCCTACATCAGTATAGTAATATTATATACCAATATTCATCAATTCAATGAATATTTGTGAAGGAATTATTAAAAAACCTTTAAAATTAAGATTATTGTAATAATTTTCACACCTCTGTATCATATTTAAGGTAAGTTAATACATATTTTTAATTCAAACTGAATTTCTATTTCAGCAAAAGCACTCTATTGATGTGAATTAAGAGAAAAAAAAAGAATGGAGCATTAATGCTAGAGCTGTGATACGATGTCAAGGAACTCTAAAGAACCGAATGCGCTCAAGAATCGGTATAAGTAACATCGATTTTCAAGTCGTCATATTTCGTAAACGAGGAAAAAACTAAACGAACGACTATCACCACGTTTTTTAACGAACGACAATTAGCTTAAATATGCATTTTCATTAAATTCAAGCTCCATAACCTGGGACAGTTTCCTTGTAAGGGAAATGGTAAGTCCCATTGTCATTTTAATTTATCACCTATTTTCGTCTCTGTGCTCCCACTTAAGGTATACATTCGGACAAAATAACGTCTGTGATCCGAAACATTCCATATATCAATTTTTAGTAGGTTATTTTACAACGCTTTATCAACATCTTAGGTTATTTAGAGCCTGAATGAGATGAAGGTGATATTGCCGGTGAAATGAGTCCGGGGTCCAGCACCGAAAGTTACCCAGCATTTCCTCATATTAGGTTGAGAGAAAGCTCCGAAAAATACCTCAACCAGGTAACTTTGCCCCAACCGAGAATCGAACCCGGGCCACCTGGTTTCGCGGCCAGACGCGCTTTTTTTCAGTAGGTTATTTCACGACGCTTTATCAACAGCTTAGGTTATTTAGCGTCTGAATGAGATGAAGGTGATAATGCCGGTGAAATGAGTCCGGGGTCCAACACCGAAAGTTACCCAGCATTTGCTCATATTGGGTTGAGGGAAAACCCCGGAAAAAACCTCAACCAGGCAACTTGCCCCGACCGGGAATCGAACCCGGGCCACCTGGTTTCGCGGCTAGACGTGCTAACCGTTACTCCACAGGTGTGGACTATATCAAATTTCTTCGATATCCTTACGACATGAGGTTTCTCATCCCCTTCTGCCTCCTCTCCAGTACTTTAGGGGATGATATAAAACAATTCTCAAAAACGTTTAACCCAAATTGTAGAAATTAATCTTCATTTTAAATTTTAAGGCTCTGTGTCGGCTAGTTCAGAAGACATTGATGAATTTTGAAAACTTCAACCTTCTTTCCTCTCCACTCCCTTTGGGGATAACAAATTAACCCCCAAAAGTCTAACCCAATTCTAGAAACGAGCCTTTGTTTTGAAATTTCAAGGCTGTAGGCCTGGTGGTTCAAAAGATAATGAGTGAATTTTGATTATTAGTACCTCCCACTTTCCATTCCCAATATGCTCGTATTTCGACAGTAACTATCATTAAAAAAACCGAAAGTCGACTGTAATAGTTGCACGCATGCATTAAAACGGAATGTTCGGCATTTAAATCCCGGTCAGCTATGTGTCACAGAGGTATTTAAATTCCGGCGCCAAATGGTTAAATCTTACATACGCAGAACGATGGACAGACGCAGTGGTTACGTGCATTGACCACCAAGGTCCCCAGAAATTACTACTGTCGATTTTTGTCTATGGGGGTGGTTAAAAGCCGAAGTCAACAAATACAAAACAAACATAAGAAATGAATTCAATAGTGCTGACTTCATAAGAACAACACTTCCTGTTTTCAACAGAGCGGAAATGTATTGAACTGTTGAAATGTATTGATAACAGTCATGTAATAAGCGATAATTTTATCGTAATTATAAACAATTTATCTTTCCTTCTTGCTACTTGTAACGCTTGTTATGCGTACCATTCAAACAGCTGTACTTATCCCCACATGCACTGAAAACTGGACTTGTATGATTTCTTTTTTACTTAGACTACTTCATACTACTACCCCTTAATATTTAATATTTAAATTTCAAAAATGATGTTTTTTAAAGACGCTCGTAACTACAGAGGTTATATCTGAGTCGCCGGTGTGCAGGACGTTTGTCCCGCAGGAGTTATTTTATAGGTTTGGAAGTAAATATTGGCATCGGGACGCCTCTGATAACAGTGATTAAAAATTATACAAGAAGAGTCGAGCTGTAGTGAAGGTAGGGAAAAGGCTGTCAACTCCATTTCCAACAACAAAGGGTCTGAGGCAAGGATATGGCATGTCCCCATCCCTCTTCAAAATATATATTCAGCAAGTTTTAGAGAGATGGAATCGATCGTGTAAAGGTATGGGAGTTCCAATTGGTCATGAAACAATACATTCTCTCCTATTTGCAGACGACCAGGTATTAATTGCTCAGTGTCGTGAAGATGCTAAGTTCATGTTGAGGAGGTTGATGGAAGCCTTTGATATAGGAGGTCTTTGCATTAATATGAATAAAACTGAATACCTCGTTGTGGGCAATAGTGGAAGAGATATTATCCTACCGCAAGGAACAATTAAATCTGTGAGACATTTTAAGTATTTGGGGTCTATCATCCAAGAGTCTGGGAGCTGTGCAACAGATTAGATCACAGAGTGCAACAGGCAAGAAGGGCAATAAAGATGCTGAATGGGGTACTGTGGAGCAGATCCATTTCCAAGCAAATGAAGAAAATGATTCTACAATCTATAGTTGAATCTATACTAACATACGGGGCAGAGGGATGGGCACTTGTTGAACGTCAGAAATGTAAGATACAAGCGACGGAGATGGAGGGAATAAGAAGAGCTGCTAGAGTATCCAGATTGGAAAGGAGAAGGAATGAGGATGTGAGGCAAATGATGGAGATGGAAGAGTCGGTAATTGAAAGAATCGAAAAACGAACTCTTCAATGGTATGGCCACGTAAAAAGGATGAAAGAAGGAAGATGGCCAAAGATTATTCTGGAATGGTCACCTCAGGGAAGGAGGAAGCGTGCGAGACCAAGAAAAACATGGAAAGCCGGTGTCATGCAAATGATGAAGGACCGACATATGCAGGAGGAGGATTGGCGGGATCGAGAAGGATGGCGGAAGGGAATTCAGGGCAACCGCTGAAGAATGGAAGAGCCCACAAAAGAAAGAAAAGAAGAAGTAAATCCCGAAAAGACAAAATATATAATTATGTCACGTGATCAGAATATTGTAAGAAATGGAAATATAAAAATTGGAGATTTATCCTTCGAAGAAGTGGAAAAATTCAAATATCTTGGAGCAACAGTAACAAATAAATGTCACTCAGGAGGAATAAATATGGGAAATGCCTGTTATTATTCGGTTGAGAAGCTTTTGTCACCTAGTCTGCTGTCAAAAAATCTTAAAATTAGAATTTGCAAAACAGTTATATTACCGGTTGTTCTGTATGGTTGTGAAACTTGGACTCTCACTTTGAGAGAGGAACAGAGATTAAGAATGTTTGAGAATAAGGTTCTTAGGAAAATATTTGGGGCTAAGAGGGATGAAGTTACAGGATAATGGAGAAAGTTACACAAAGCGGAACTGCACGCATTGTATTCTTCACCTAACATAATTAGTAACATTAAATCCAGACGTTTGAGATGAGCAGGGCATGCAGCAAGTAGCTATGGACGTATCCAGAAATGTATATAGTGTGTTAGTTGGGAGGCCGGAGGGAAAAAGACCTTTGGGGAGGTCGAGACGTAGATGGGAGGATATTAAAATGAATTTGAGGGAGGTGGGATATGATGATAGAGACTGGATTATTCTTGCTCAGGATAGGGACCGATGGCGGGCTTATGTGAGGGCGACAGTGAACCTCCGGGTTCCTTAAAAGCCATTAGTAAGTAAGTAAGGAGTTATTTTACATGCCTCTAATCTACTGACATGAGCCTGTCGCATACTAAATGAAATCGACCTGGGCCGGGATCGAACCCGCAACTTCGGGCATAGAAGGCCAGCACTCTACCGACTCCATCACCCAGGTCGACCAATATTTACTATTCCTCCTGAATAATACTTTATGTATGCATGTATGTACGTAGTTGTATGTATGTATGTATATATAGACCAAATAGACTATAAAATCGGTTTTTGACGTGTAACAACGTCTTACGAATTCCCAATCTCCAGGTAAGCCTACCTATGGTCCGTCCCAGGTACCTGTAGAGTAACTTCGCGCATATGGGGGTGGAGTCTATTTGTGCCGGAGTGTATTGCGGGCAGCATCAGCTCGAGTCCGCTAAGGGGTAAGATGCTCTTGGTAGAGATGAGTAGAGTTGAGATAGTAATTATCTCCTGCAAGCGATTGCTCGCTTCGTTCAAGCAATGCCTCCCCCAGAGCAGTCTCTGTCCCTAGCCCTCCCACATACCACTTGCGCAGAGATCTTATTTCGTCTTTCTACTCCACAGATTCCTGGGGCGAACCGTAGATCCTCCCATAAACCACAGAGCATATCCCTCCTCTCCATTTCTTCGTTTATACCAATCTGCCATGTTCTTTTCGGTCTTCCGCGTTTATTCCTTCTGGGAAGTTTCCAATCGCATTCTTTGAATATGAACATGATAAAGTCCACACCTGTGGAGTAACGGTCAGCGCGTCTGGTCGCGAAACCAGGTGGCCCGGGTTCGAATCCCGGTCGGGGCAAGTTACCTGGTTGAGGTTTTTTCCCGGGGTTTTTCCTCAACCCAATATGAGCAAATGCTGGGTAACTTTCGGTGCTGTACCTCGGACTCATTTCACCGGCATTATCACCTTCATTTTATTCAGACGCTAAATAACCTAGATGTTGATACAGCGTCATAAAATAACCCAATAAAAAAACATGATAAATTAGTTATTTTGTCATTATTCCTTCCCTTCTTCATTGCTTTAGCCCCATTTCTTCCTGTATTTTTTTCATTTCTAAATCTACTCTTGTAGCTCTTTTAACCGCTAAAGGACGCGTCGCCAAGTGGAGGTTAGGGGAATGCCTCCCAAAATGAGTGGTAGGAGGGAAATGCAATATCTCCCTCGGATCAACAGGTACCGCTGCCTTGCAATTCGGCATTATTTTGTCAAAGATTAGACATTAGAGGAAGACATAGCCCTCCAGGTTGGGGGTTGTAGCGATAGGTCAGCTCTCTATCCTACGAAAAGCATCCCAATACATCAAGATTATGACTTACGTATAAGAAACAGTAATCAGAGACAGAAAACATAGATAGGAATATTAGAGGTCTCGTGTTGAAGATTTATGTACTTATTAAATCGCACACATTTGTAACGCCAGTCTCATATTCTGATGTGAGATGAGCCACAGTTTTTCCTTTCAGAAACCGCTTGTTACCTACTTAGGACAACACGTTTTCTTTTTACACACATGGAGAAGACATTTTGCCTACAAGTTATGCAGAACTGCCACATGAACAGTAAGGACTGTTCTTGGGGTCATATTTTTGAAAGCATGAAGCGACTATTTTTACATTTTATTGTGATGTACCGAAATGATATTTTCTTGCAAAAATTTTGTATTACCATATGATGAAGGATGGGTGCAATGGAGAAAAATTCTCTCCGGCACTGGGACCTCGAACTCGGGTTTTCTGCTATACTTGCTGACGCTTTATCCACTAAGCCACACCGAATTCCAGTTCCGATGACGGATTGAATTAAGACAGCGCTCATTCCGTCGGATCCCGGCTACTTAGTCACTCGTAATGAGTGCACCTCTGCACATAGTGTGTTGGACATTGTGCCTCTGTGACACAGTGCATGAGGGTTGGCCACTAAAGGGAAACTGAGAGATGGAACTTAAACTGAGAGCTTAAAATAATCACTTAGTGATTTAAGACGGCGCTCATTTCGTCGGATCCCGGCCACTTAGCCACTCGTAATGAGTGCACCTCTGCACATAGTATGTTGGACATTGTGCCTCTGTGACACAGTGCATGAGGGTTGGCCACTAAAGGGAAACTGAGAGATGGAACTTAAACTGAGAGCTTAAAATAATCACTTAGTGATTTAATACGGCGCTCATTTCGTCGGATCCCGGCCACTTAGCCACTCGTAATGAGTGCACCTCTGCACATAGTGTGTTGGACATTGTGCCTCTGTGACACAGTGCAGGAGGGTTGGCCACTAAAGGGAAACTGAGAGATAGAACTTAAACTGAGAGCTTAAAATAATCACTTAGTGATTTAAGACGGCGCTCATTTCGTCGGATCCCGGCCACTTAGCCACTCGTAATGAGTGCACCTCTGCACATAGTGTGTTGGACATTGTGCCTCTGTGACACAGTGCATGAGGGTTGGCCACTAAAGGGAAACTGAGAGATGGAACTTAAACTGAGGGATTCAATCCGGCATCAGAATTGGAATCCGGTGTGGCTTAGTGAATAAAGCGTCTGCGCGTAGAGCTGAAAACCCGGGTTCGAGTCCCGGTACCGGAGAGAATTTTTCTCCGCTCCAGCCATCCTTCATAATATGACTATTTTACAACTTGTAAAAACATACGTGTGTTATCTGTGTTACAATATAATATGTGAACGATATCACTTCTCTCAGGAAAAAACCGACATCGTTGATGGAATACAGTTTAGAAATATTTTTGTGCGCATTCATTCTATTAAAAACACACCCTCTAACAAGAAACTGTTTCTGTTACTGGCAGCGGTAGAATTCCTGCTACATAACTTACTGTGTACCAGTAAATGCTTGTAATAAATAGCCTTCTTTATAGAAAAAATATGTACTAGAGAAAGACAGTCGGATAACCCGCCGATCGGTTAATAGGGTGACGGATAATCGGGGTTCTAAGTAGTAATAGTATCAATAATATAATACTGACCTTATGTTCTCTTTTGTACAAACACTCCTCCACACATCAATCCTGTAAAAAAAAAGAAAAAGCTTAAATTATTTTACTAGTAAAAAGTGAATTCATTTCAAATTGTTGTACCAACTAGACTAAGCAGGCGTTAGTGTTAACCAACCCCGGGCCATAAGCTTGAAACAGTGGAACCAAAAAGGTGTACTAGTATGGCCGTCAAATTACCCATAGTTCATCTCTTTTTCCAGTGTGTTTATCAGCTGTTTTATGCATATTATTACGATTACAAATTGTTTCGTGGTGTTTTGAATATTTCAAAAGTGTAGTCAAGTTCAGCAGGTGTTCTTTTTTATGAATAAGCTAATATTCTGATCGGCTCAACTGCAGAATATGTCCGTTGATATGTCCCCCTATGCTTTAACACATGAAGGAGTGCCAACATCCTTCTTGATAAAAGAAAAAATGTGGAAATGAAATGTTCAGTCCATGTCACAACCATAACATTTTAAATAATATATAGTGAAATGTACATTGATATAATCTGCTAATACTTCTGTTACCTCCACATCCATTCTAAACCTTTTATGTATGACCGAAACCGATAATAGCAATTAAATATTTGGCAATTGGCGGTATTTCGTGGAGGATTATGGGGCATAGAAGGTGTAGTTTGACGTCATATCCATTGTACTGATTTCAAACATATTTGCTTGGATTGCTCTCTTTTTTTTTTATCCTCTCAGATGTCAACTTTGCTTTGGAAATTCCTTACGGCCGAGTGCACCATTCTTGATCAAAACGTTACCACGGTTAAGTCCGCATTTTAATCTGTTCAACCTCAGTTCCCGGTGTATTAATCACGATCAAAATTAAACGTGGCGGTTTACCGGGGTAAAACTCAACCGCCCGTGATTATGTGGAATTTATCAGGGTAAAGTTCCAGCGTGATTCGATTTTCTTGATAGAATTGAAGGCGAAATGATGTACCTGAATTATTTAAACAGAAACCAACGTCAAATAGGTATTATTGTGGAAAGAGGGAAATGCGAGGAAAGATTTCGTCTGTGCAAAGAAATCTTGTGATAGTGAATGAAATGAATGAAAAACTGGAATTTTCGTCTAATCGAAATAATCCCGTCTCATCTGGGGGGAACACGTTACTGATGCAGCGGGAAAAGCATGGGGAGCGTTACACTTTGTGATGAGGGTACTAAGAAATTTTAGTAGGTTATTTTACGACGCTTTATCAACAGCTTAGGTTATTTAGCGTCTGAATGAGATGAAGGTGATAATGCCGGTGAAATGAGTCCGGGGTCCAACATCGAAAGTTACCCAGCATTTGCTCATATTGGGTTGAGGGAAAACCCCGGAAAAAACCTCAACCGGGTAACTTGCCCCGACTGGGAATCGAACCCGGGCCACCTGGTTTCGGGGCTAGGCTCGCTAACCGTTACTCCACAGGTGTGGACGGTACTAAGAATAGGTTCTGATAAATCCAATGAGATTGCATATAAGTCACTAGTTCCAGTAATGGAATATGGTGTTGCATGTTGGGATACTTACAGATTACAACATATTAAGACATTGGAAAATATTCAATAACGGGCTCTCAAGCTTGTCGTAATAATTCACTATTAAAATGGGACACACTCACGGACTGGAGAATGGGAATTCTATTATGCGCAAAGTTCAAAACATACAGAAGTGAGCCTGTCTGAAGAGAAATAAAAAATAGGTTGCAGCCGCTAAATTACTCTTCAACGAACGACCACTCATATAAATTGAGGGAAAGAAGACAGAGGACGGACACTGGAAAGTTTTCTTTTCTCAACCGTACTATAAGGGACTGGAATGCTTTACCTCCAGGCTTACTAAAGGCTTTACCAATAACCAAAAATGTATTTAAAAATAGGCTTAAGGACTTTATCTAATAGACAGTAATATATACACACTATTTAAAGGGTGTAATATTTTATTGTTTGTAGTGTTGTATCAGTGAAGAAGTGTGTTGTGTCAGTGAAGTGTGTTGTGTAAGTGAAGTTTTATAGTTTATAGTAGCAGTGCAAAGTATTTGAACAGTGAAATGTTTTTGAAGTGTTAGTGAAATCAGGATAGTATCAGTGAAATGTGTCGTAATTCCAGTGCAGTGAGTGAGTTGACAGCGAAATAAGTGTAGTGCTGAAAGGTATTTGTGCATGTATGAACATATCATACTCGTGGGTGTTAGTTCTAACTTAAGGTTAAGATATAAATTAGATTTACTTTAAATGTTATTTTAAGTAATTGTGTTTCATTTAATTTAGGCTGTTCCTTATTATTATTATTATTATTATTATTATTATTATTATTATTATTATTAATTTATTATTAATTGTATTTATTATTGTCATTATTGAGTGTAATTAGTTACCACTGCCACCGGTTATTTACCCAGTTGCAGTGTGAATAAATACATACACACATACTTCTATGAATAGAGTACTAACAACGTTAAGACCGTACGCTGCAGGGACATTTAGGGCCTAACATTGTCATGGATAATATTTGTAATATTCATCTACCACGGCACTAGTAAGCCTATTAATCATGTGTCTTTCTGCCCACGCTATATTTTATTTCCTTCAGGGACAAAACTATGACCTGTAATGGATGAATTCCATCAAATGCATGGATTTCCGGGTCTTGTGGGAACGATAGGCTGCATTCACATCAGAATTCAGTCTCCCGTCTTGGTGTAAGAGCCAATCAGCTCAAATTGAATCCCTATTTCATGGTCTGAAAAATTCGGAGTTCTCTTTTACTTCTCCATATTCTTTTTATCTTTCTGTGGCGTTATAAACAAACGAATTAAGCAGAGCGGTCTAACAAAATCGAAGCGCGCAACAATTGGATATGATCTGTTTTTATATTCTCTACTAAGGATTCTTTCCTTTTTAAAAACAGCATGCATCTCCACGTAAAGGCTGGTCCACAATAAATCGGGAACGAGAACGAGAAGTGAGTATTTTTTATTCACAATAAACCGTGAACGGAAACGGCTATGCATATCGATGTGTGTGTCAATAACGATATACAGTATGTAAAGCCTATATTACGCAGTCTGATATTATTTGTGTATACTTGATCAATGGCATTCTCTCATGAGTACAAACCAGCCAACATAAACATAGGTTAACCAACTTCGAAATTTAAGACACGGAATATTTAAGAATTTAAAGGCTGGTTCACAATAAACCGGAAATGAGAATCAGAACGGAAACGAAAACGGTAAAATTGTTAAAATGTGTAAATTGAAATGTGAGCATTCACAATTAACGAAAAGCTTGCCGGAGCCGGGGATCGGGAACGGAGAGTTGGCCAAGTTTCAACTTTGGCATTCACGTTTCCGATCACAGCCCACTAGATTCATTCTATTGCTATTTTGTCGTCCTATATTTTGTAGCAAGAAGACCGTGACATAACCTATGCATTATTTTGTTCTGTGCTGTGCATCATGGAGCAAGTTTTATTTGATGAGATTCTAATATTGAGTGTTGAGGAAAATCCTCACGTTTACGATAAGCATTATATAAATATATGAAGATGAGAAAATGAAGGAGAATACGTGGCTTTCAATAGCTGCATCTTGGAACACAGATCGTAAGTGAATCATATTTTATTACTGAATTGGTTGTATGACACACTACATATTCATGCTTCAATTCAATAACTATTGTTGTGTTCATTTTTGTTCTATTACAAATGTTTCTTCTCTAATTATTTTACGTTATGGTAGACTTAAAATAGGTTGTGATAATAAAGATGCATGGGAATAATTTATAGTACAGTACCTAATGAAATGTTTCAGTTGAAATTTCGAATTTAGTTAACCTGTGTTTATGATGACTGCCTTGTACTCATGAGAGAACGCCGTTGGTCAATTATACACAAATAACATCAGAATGCGTAATATCGACTTTACATATCGTTATTGACATGCATATCGATATGCATAGTCGTCTACGTTCTCGGGTTATTGTGAATCAACAATTTTCATATTCACGTCCTCTGCTTCTCGTTTTCATTCTGGTTCTCGTTCCCGGTTTATTGTGAACCAGCCTTAATTCACGTGGTAGTCTGACCACATAATATAGCCTACTCGTAGCATATACAGTATGTAAAGTGATTCTACTGAATTCTGCTTTAGTTAGTTTACAAGCATTGAATGGACAAGATATTATGTCATGTTCTCCTTGCTAAAAAAATATACGACGACAAAATAGCTTTAGATGAAAACAGAATGAATCTAGTAGGCTGTGATCGGAAACAGCAAAGTTAAAATTTAGCCAACTCTCAGTTTCCGTTCCCGGGCTCCGGTAAGGTTCTCGTTAATTGTGAATGCTCACTTAATCCGGGTGAAGAAAGCGGTCAGAAGAACGGGTTTCTGTGACCGAGGATCATTGTTGGTGCAGCGCAATCGTATTTTGACCGCGATTTTCTTTTTAGCGTTTTTCCATGTCTCCTGATCATTACGTTTTCTGACAGAAATGGTGCACTACGTCATTAGTGTTAACTTTGCTTCGGCAATTCCTCTAGTTACATTACTTGCTCCGTCGGACATTATTCACAAAAAATGTAACGGCCGTCCGCTGAAACGATGGAATGAGACCGTAACAGGCCACCAGGCTTAATACGTGATAGGAAGAAGAAGAAGAAGAAGATGATAATAATAATAATAATAATAATAATAATAATAATAATAATAATAATGAAATATAGTTACAAAAAATTGCACAGAAAATAAAAAATTGTAAAATTTTATAGCCTTTCGAGGTCGTTTTAAAATTATGCAATTGAGATTAAATTTTACACGCAGTAATTTTTCGTGGGTTGGAACAACTTTTGAGGTTGGGAGATGAAAAACAAATAACTTCAGAAAATTATATATAACTATACGAGGGCCACCCTAAGTCCCCCTTGATAGCCATACTTCTTTACTATGCAACGTTGCTGTCCTCTGATTCGCGGGTGTCTTGAAGCCGTTGAAGGTCATATGCAGGAAATTTTCCGCTGAGAACATGAATTGCAGCCATATTTAATAACTGTTTTAACATTTTCCGAAATAAGTATTGTTATAATCAGTTTCAAGTATTATTAGTTATGAATTAATGTAATTACGAAAGAAGAAAAAACAATCTTAGTCTATGACGCACACAAATTATTCGACATTTATGAGTTTCATTGTTGTAAAAATAGCGGGAACCTATTTTCCATCATGTTTCATGATAAATTATGAGAAGAAAAAAAATTATTTATCATTTGGACAGTTCTCTTTCAGCTTGACAAAGAAAGTAAAATTAAATAAATGGAATGAACTCCACACATGTTTAGTCAATTTGATTTGGTACACTGACGTTCAAAGATATCTGACCATACTAATCGATAGTGAGCGATAATTTTTTGATGTGTCGATTCTGTAGTTGTTACTTTTGTGAATAGATGGCGAACACAATAGTCACTGTTGCCAATAGTAGATAAATATACCCGTGTTATAGAATTCAATTTTTATTTCCACGATACTGATTGTAAAACAACATCGAGTTTGACTGGAAACCGCTGATTTTGTCTATTATAAAAATAATTTATGCTTAATCTACATAATCATTTTCCCTGACACTTTTTAGCGAGTTCCAATAATGGTGCCATCTATTGAGAACTAGCGGAACTTGTCGGATACCTTTGAACGTGTACCACCGAATAAGGATTCGTAACATACGCGAGAAACAATATGACAGAACTTTAGGAAGAGAGCTATGGTATGTATTTACATATTATAGGCTATTATCTTCCAAATTAATATTATTCATTTTCATATTATTTAAAAAATACAGTGCTCAATCACTATTGAAATAGTTTTCTCTTAGTTTTAAAATGTAAAATCCTTTGTGTTGCAGAACGTAGCTGAATAAAGTTTTGCAGTATTTTCTCAAGTTTAATTCTTGTTATGCGAAATCTTTCTTTAGACTCTTGAAAATCAATATTTATTCTTTGCCTAAATGTTCTTTTCCACCTTTGAATGAATTTTTCTCCTCTGTCAGTATTAGAAGATGAAATCACACTGCGTTAAAAATGTTCTACACTTTTAAGAAAGTTTACCAAGCACAGAGGATTAGAAGAAAACTTGCTCGCGATTCTATTTTACAAATGACAATTTTTTTTGCAACAATTCATTGATGAAACAAATTAAACTGCTAGTATTTACTAATGATCTTCTGCGGACCTCTGGAGAACTAAAAAAGAGACTAGTGAAGTGCTTAATGTGGAGTATAGCATTGTATGGAGCAGAAACATGGACATTATGACGAAGCGAATAGAAGCATTGAAATGTGGATATGGAGAAGAATGGAGCACGTGAAATGGACAGAGTAAGAAACGGAGCTGTGTTGGAAAAGAGTGGATGAAGAAAGAATGAAGCTGAAAATAATCAGCAAAAGGAAAAGGAATTGGCTGGATCACTGGTTGAGAAGAAACTGCTTACTGAAGGATGCACTGGAAGGAATGGTGAACGGGAGAAGAGTTCGGGGCAGAAGAAGATATTAGATGATACGCGACATTAAGATATATGAATCATATGCGCAGATAAAGAGGAAGGCAGAAAATAGGAAAGACTGGAGAATGGTGGGTTTACAGTGAAAGACCTGCCCTTGAGCAAAACACTAAGAATGAATGAATGAATGAATGAATTAATTAATTACTAATGCTTGTCGTAACTAATTTACCAATACAGATCTATGCTTCGGAAATGACTGGTTTTTTACTTCTTTACTAATTTGTCGGCAATAAATAGTAATTCTAACTTTATACAGTACCCCGCTTATATTCGACGCTATTAGCAATCATACAGTAGGCCTACATAGCAAGTAATCTAAGTCGATTTGTGGTTTAAATACCTGAAATTAATTTCTAGTAACAACATATGTAATGTAATACATTGCAAATAATTAATTTCTTTTATTTAGTTCTATGTTAGTGGATGTCCGTTAAATATACAAGTAAACTCTTAACAAGCATAACAAAATCACTACCATTCCTAACGCTGAGGATTGAGTTCTGTAGATTTCTTTGAGTGCCAGACAAGTTAGACAGTTGAAATATTTTAAGCCATTAAAATGTGTTTCTGCACCGAAACGAGGCATGATGTCACCATGACAACGGAATTTGGTTGATAATTCGCGTTCCAACGGGCGTGGTAGTATTACAAGGACTGGAACATTGGCAGAAATACAAAAACTCACTCACGAAAACAGCTTCATGTATAAAATATGTCCTTAAGACGCACATTCTTCTTGCTCTTGTAACTTCAGCAATTTATTACTTCAGGAAATGTGAGGAAAGCTATACAAGATCCAGTAAGGCCCTGACTTTACGTGTAGGATGACCCATCTACAATAATCTTCCGTGGCTGCATTTCGTCTTGGCCAATTTCGCCTTTAAATTTGAATATTACTCAACAAATGCGTGAACAGTATGCATAGCTTTATAAATTTTCACTGAAACTACCAATTCATCTTGTGTTTGCAGTAACTAAGAATCAGTTTTGGTTCATAGATTCGAATCAAATATAAGACTTTGCTGTTTGTTCTTAATGTGATGTTTTATTTATAATAATAATAATAATAATAATAATAATAATAATAATAATAATAATCATCATCATCATGAAACATTTGATATATTGTAATTAGCGGTCTTACTTCCCATTACAACGTCGTTAAGTTCTGACCACAGTCACTTAATTTTGCACATTTGGTTAAATGTATTTATTTATGATTAGCATATTCGAAGACACGAAAGTGAAACCATAATGACTAGGGGGAGAATGTTGATGACCTAAAAATCTACTTAAAATAATCATTAAAATGCCCTTAAACTAACGGAAAAATGACATGAAATTAAAAGAAAATGGCATTTAAATATTATTCACCGTACTTACACCATAACTTCTTAAACATTAGTCACCTTGTTTCAATGACTGTCCTGCAAATCTCGGAGAGAGGAGGCAACTTCCTGGAATTTGGCTAAGATAAAGGAAAAGAACATGCAACAAAATGAAATTTTTAAGGGAAAATTATAGATTTTAATGGAAGTTTACAACGTGTTTCAATCAGGAGTGGTCCATGTCAGTGCCTTCATTCTCCGTCTCCTCCTCCTTCCGCGCATCACTTTTGTTACCAGATCTTCCCGATGAGGGAGTGTGAATGACAAAACAAATTGTGGGCGCAGCGTGCATTCTTAGAATCTTTGTGTTAAAAATACTGTCTACTGCAATAGACATTCCTTTCTAACCATGTTGAAGACACAACGTTCTGTCTAGGATATGGTGAAAGTTTCTTCGCTTCCAGTCATAAATTCTAAAGACACCTTCGTACCGATAAAGGAACAGTAATGGTCAAAGTCCTGACTTAAACTAAGCTGCTGTCAAGCATTTGATAGCCTATTACTTTCGTTGTGTGAATGAGGGATGGACTTTAGAATCTGTTCCAAACTATAAAACTCAAACTTCACTGTTATTCACTTATTCAGTAGATAATTACTACTGACCAATTAGGTTAGAAAATGATTTAACACACCTATCGGTAAAGAAGAAAGTAAACTGCATTCCAAATTATCTAAAACTTCTTCAAAGTGTTAAAAATGACCAAAAAATGCCGAAAAGATATTAAAATGACCTATTAGTTCAAAAATGTAAAAAAAAAATGCAAAAATGCAAAATAAGAAATTACTTTTTTACGTTGATATTAACATAGAAAGGATTTGTATATTGATAGGCATCGTTCTAATTTGAAAAATAATAAGATGACTTTTCATCAGCATCCGCCCCCTAATAATGACTATTTCATTTATATGACGTCATTCCATTTTGGGAAATGAAGTGTAATGAAATTTGAATTCCAACCAATCACAGTCATACATAGCGATAATTTCTGCAGCTCGATTTATCACTAACAATTTATCGCATAGTCGTTCTTTTGTTTAGTCAGTGTCGCCAACTATGTCCACGTAAATCGATAAGCATGAATCCATTGTACCAAATAAAGTGCGAAATTCTATTTCTCTTCATCTTCTAATTCCATGTATCTAAAGAAAATGACACTCCTTCATAAAAATTGTTCATTTAATTAATATATTAATCAAGTTATTTGTCATTATACTATACTTACTTACTTATGACTTTTAAGGAACCCGGAGGTTCATTGCCGCCCTCACATAAGCCCGCCATCGGTCAACTTATTCCCTCCGGCCTCCCAACTAACACTATGCTGTGGTCGTGCCGGAGAATCAGTCCCATTCCGAGGCTTATTGTTTGGTTTCGCAACAAAATGCTTTTTACGGTGATGGGTTGTTAGCCCTTCGCCCAACCCCGAAGCTGGAGGACCACTCCTTATCGAAAAAAAAAATCGAAAAATTGAAAGAGAATTGAGAGGACAAATTTAAAAGGTACGCAAATCGCGTCCTTGCAAGTGGGGTTTGGGGTCTGTACAAAACTAAATATGTGAGCTCCAAGCCTGTTGGCCACTAGTCTCACTCCGGGTTACGCTGCTCCTTTGAAGGAGCTCTAGAAAATTTTGAAGGGGAAGCCGAAATTGGACGTAACCTCTTAGGTACCACATACGCGAGGGGGGACGGAGATTTGATCAAGTGATCACGGAACGGGGCGAGGAGGAGATGGCTGGTGTTTGCCTTATCGGCTGTCCACGACTGCTTATTCAATATATTCGCAGCTACCCTCCATATCTGGAGGCCGTCTCCTCTATCCGCAACCTGAGGACGCGCCATGCCGTGGTGATAGGGACCCACAATACATGGACTGTACCTTTTATCTATTGCAAATTTAAATCTATGTAGTTATTTATATCAAGACAAATTTTATTAGATAAAATGTTAATTGTTACAATAATTTATTCAAACTACAAGTACAAAAATTTCGAATCTTATAAATTTTGATAAATAGACCCTACTTTGGTTCTTGAGAAGGTCAGTCGTGGTCCATGTTGCTTTAATATATATATATATATATATATTTTTTTTTAAGAATAACTGTAAGGATAGGGGAGAGTTGGGTAGTATCGGACATCGGGTAATATCGGACAGTGAGTTTCTTTCATCTACCACCAGATGATAGTACCTGAATGACATGGTTACGTTTCTGTAATGTCGCATACAGAAACATAACCATGTCATTCAGGTACTACCATCTGGTGATACATGAAAGAAACGTACTGTCAGATATTACCCGATGTCCGATACACTACCCAACTCTCCCCTACATTTTTAACGATCTGGCAGTTAATGCGACCCCTTTCACAGGTTGTACACAAAACCTAAAAAAAACCTATTTCACCTATTCCAAAAACCTAAAATGGTCTTATAAAAAAATCCGCTACCTACTTATGACTGTAGCAACCGATCCAATAGTCTTTCGGCAAACGGTAAGTCCACAGAATAATCAGTTTCTTCCATTTCAAATGTGAAACGAGCCCTATTTTGAGCTCCAATTGATAGAAAACGTGGCATTTATACGAATCCCAGATGACAGTTTCCTCGCTGCAGCGTGGTCGCGAAACTTTATCTGTATCCTCCTCCAGTAGGTTTCCGCGCAGATTCCGTATCACGCTTCCGTGAAGGTTAGGGCCACGGCGCAGTTCCGGCGGTCGGCGAGAGAAGTGCAGAGAACCGTCCATTCATAAGCGTCAACTGAACGCGGCCCACACCTACAAATCTGTTAACTTACTACACCCTCTTCATTTCGGCCAGTGATGAATTCAGGGAGCTGCCGGGAGAGAGTGAATCCCCCCCCCCCAATCTAGGATGTGCCCCGGAGATTTCAAGCTTTTTTAACTACAGAATTACAGTTAATTTATACAATACTAGTGACTTGTGCAGCAAATGCTGCAAACTAAGTTCATTAGACGTTCAAATAAAAATTTATCAGATTTATTTTCAATGAAGAATACCAGATATTTTCAAAGTTATTTGCTTCCATAATAATGAAACATACTGTCTCTGAATGGTTTTTTTATGCCATATACTTTTTCTTGAACCTATCCACCTTCAGTTTTTGAGTTTAAACGCGAAAACGCAAGTAACAATGTCAGGACGATCAGTGGGTTTTTCATGTGGGAATAAAGCAATAGCTATTTCAGGTCATTGTGGATTGTGGGTGAAAGTTAAAAAAAAGTCAGGTTTGCTATGCTTTCGAACAATAGACATAGCATCTTGGTATAGCTGCTGCATGTTTCGTAAACTACTTTGAAATGTAGAGGGTAAAATCGTTTTATCCTGCTAAGAGATCTTGCTGAAATGATCGGGAGACTACAAAATGTTGTAGGCCTCTTATTTTGTCAGTAAGTACTACCTTTTGGTCTTTCCTTAGGCAATATAATTGTTGCGATCTCTCGGCCAATACTGAAGAGAATCACGCATATAAATATCAACACCAGCACCGCCATTAAATATATGAAAAAGACCCAACCCCACTTGATTAATAACTATAAAAATATTTGATTTTTAATAACAATATTATTATCTTACGTATAGTTTTCAGTAACATATACTATCTATACTATACAGCCGCCACTCAGTAAATTATATAAATCAAGATCTAATTTAAGATATTCTCTACATCTGCTTACATAACTTCAAAAGGTTTTAATTTCATATCATTAATATGTATAATTAATGAAAAATAGTCGCAGCATGGCATTAACTATAATAATATTTCATTTATAATGGTAATAATGTCATCAAATCACCTCAAGTTTCATAGATTTTAATATCCAATACACAGCTGTACTCAGAAAATTACACACCGCAGAATCAGACCTGTAAATTATTTTTAGCAAGTCGTGAAGTTTTTAATAACCAATTTCATTTGAGCTCTAAATATGTCAGCATTCTTGCAAATCATGGCCTTCGTGTAATATTGTTTACTGTAGTGTGTATTTTGTTTTATTCTGAAATGCAATTAGTGACGACAGATGGATTTTAGAAAATAGGAAAATTATATTGAAAAATTGACATTTCACTCAAAACTACTATTTTTCTGAAAAACGTTGGGTTCCAAGCTTCAAAATGAGGGGTCATTTATTAAAATACGTTCAGCCGTTTTCCCGTAATTTCCATTACCAGTTCAAATTATATATATATACAGTAGATTATATTTCAATTTGATAAGACTTTTCTTCTTACTGATATTATATTATAATTTTTTCTTTACTAATTTCGGCATCGCAGCCTGAGGCTTATTATAAGACAAACTTGGCTAATTTCGCAGTACGCCTAATTTCGCAGTGTCTCATATATTAATTAGTTGCGGAGTTATCCGTGTTCGTTTGAGGTTACAAAAAATACGGATAAATGTCAGAACCTGTCGGGGATGTTTCATGCAGAAAGATCCCATTGCAACGCATTCTGGCGAAAGTTACACATCTATCTGCTTTAGTAGGTGTGTGTTTGCTGAGATATCGTGAGTGAATTTGCAGTACTGTGTTTCTGGACGTTTTATCGTCGAGATATTCAGAACTGTACAGTAAGTAGCACACTGTGATTAATGAATTCTCCACATTCTTATCAATAATTTGTATCCTTGCTTGTTGTTTTATCTGATATAGTTTGTTCGTAATGTGCTTTTGCCGGTACTCAATTTCTTAATTAGTTTCCGCTAGTTGCCGGCAGAACAGTTCGAGTGCCACGCAGATTCGAACTTCTTTTAAGAAGCGCTATAGGCTAAGTATGCGCCAGCTAAAAGATCTGTCCTACCATAGAGTAACAGCCTCAACTCGCTCGAATTTGAACGATTTTTTTATGATGTGCTAGGAAGTGTATGAGAAAGCAGAACCGAGTACCAAGCCTAATCTCATTTGGAATTTAGATGAAACGGAGTTTTCACTGTTTACCAAACCTAACAAAATTGTGTCCCCAAAAGAAGCAAAGTCTGTCCACCTTCAAACAATGGCAGAGAAAGGAAGAACAATTGCCTTGCTAGGGGAAGCGGATTCGGATTAGGCCTAAATAGTTCTCATAATGATTATTCTATCTTTGGAATAATGTTTAATGCAGATTTGTGTTAGATAAATTTATTACTTTACAATTAATATGCAAGCCTTTTCTGTCATTAGTGTTAATAAAATTGAAGACCAGTTCTTCTATATTTATTGTCTAGTTTTTTAATGTAGGGTAAAGTTGCCTAATTCCGTGATACATTTTTTTTTTCACTGAATGTTACGGGATTGGGTATCTTGCTAGGAAGTTCACCAATGTCTCAAAAGTAGGCGAAAGATGCACTCTTTCGAGAAAGATGTCTGGCGCTATGGTCGAACGCAAAGCTTTGACTGACATTCAATTTAAAAAAAAGTGTCACGGGATTAGGAGTATCACGGAATTAGGCAACTTTACCCTATGTTTCGTTCATGTGTATAAACATGTACTGATGTTTAGATTACATTAAAACATGGTTTGAACTAAAAAGATTATTCTTGAATATTGCACAAGTGTTACTGCGAAAATGCCCGAGCAGTATTGCGAAGTTACACGAGTTCCTGAAACACACATATCATTTCATGTTTTAGATGGATCTATTTCCCTGTTCGGATACACTTAAAAATATAATTTTTAAACCAACCAATAAAATATGTCTAGTGATTAACTGCTGCATGAAGAAAGTTTTTAAAAGCATTTTTGAATATAACTACAGACAGAAAACCTTAATACTGCGAAATTAGCCGTGTTTGCCTTACCTAGGCCCACAAATCTACTGAACACACGGACACACTGCAGGACAATCCCGTTTAATGCGACAGAGTATCCGGGGGTCAATGCGAGACACCACACACAGAAAAATGGACAAAAAACCAGTCCCCGTGAAGAGGTCAGAATTAAAATTCCCCTGACTTTACGACCGGAATCGAACCCGGGCCATTTTTATCAGGAGTCCAGGACGCTACCTCGAGACCAAGGAGGCGCACAGGATTTAGGCTTAGTATTGCCCGTTCCCATGAAATTCAATAAGTAAAATAAATTATATATTATTATTATTATTATTATTATTATTATTATTATTATTATTATTATTATTATTATTATTCCAAAATACGTTTAATAACAATAAGGAGATAATGGAACAATGTGGAATAAGAAAAGTAAGTAGCTACCTGCGAAAATATCGTCTGTTTACAAGCAAAACTCATCGAGTAAAAAAATGTAAAAAAAAATAGCCATAGAAAGTCATTAAAACATGCGCTCCTGCATATATAACATTCATAATAAAACGAAAGTCGTAGGCATTGACGATAAAAAGGAGAGTTCGGGCCGGCGCTGTGGATCTCAGATGAGAGCACTCAGCGCGCCAAGCTGAGTGTTTTGAGTTCAATTTCCGATACTGGAACGAATTATTCTCCATTAATAAGTATCTACGAGATGATTACATAAAAGTCATTTGATTATACAATATTCAATAGAGGACGGCGAGGTTCTCAATAAGAATATATACAAAAAAATATTACTTTTGAAAAAAGGCGTCTGAAAGTTCTCGACAGAATTTAATCCTCAAAATATTGTTTTTAGTAAGTTTTTTTTTTTCTGTTTATGTGCATTACATTTTCCAATCTTAAGTTTATACACACATTATGTAGCCTACATTATATACGTCTTTATTTCTCAAAGTAATATTTTTGTCAATGTGTTTTGCTTATAAACAGACGATATGATCCATGATAGCTTCGTTCACCGTAAATCTCACAATACATGCCTCGAGGACAGCAGTTCTAACATCCCGAGCTAAGGCTGCACCATTTATTAATTAGGCAAATGAGCAAGAGAGCTGATAATACGAGAAAATAAGTCCAATAACAAAGAAAAATAACGAGAAGATGCCATTTTTTACTAATATGGGCCTGAAAGGCACATAGGCCTATTACTATGATGTACCCGAGTACATAATATGGAGTTTCATTGCAGTAGTTCTGCGTTTCTATATGATGAAGAATCGATAGAACGGAGAAAAATTCTCTCTGGCGCCCGGGTTTCCACCTTTGCGTGCTGGCGCTTTATCCACTAAGACACACCGGATTCAAGTTCCGATGCCGAATTGAATCCCTTCGGTACATCATAGTACAGTAATATGAAAAAGCGTAAATAATCACTTTGTGATTCAAGACGTTTCGTAGAACCCGGCCACTTATAGTCCGCCCCAGGAATCTGTAGAGTAGAAAGACGAAACAAGACATGTGCGCAAGTGGTATGTGCGGGGGCTAGGGCCAATGAGTGTCCTGGGGGAGGTATTGCTTGAACGAAGCGACCAATCGCTTGCAAGAGGGGATAATTTCTATCTGAACTCTACTCTACCTTCTACTACGAGCATTTTACCCCTTAGCGGACTCTAGCTGATACTGCCAGCAATACATTCCGATACAGATAGACTCCGCCCCCAAATGCGCGAAGTAACTCCACAGATTCCTGGGAAGGACCACAATCACTCGTACTGTACTCCAACCACGAGAAAGTCTGCAGGGAATGAAATGAAGCGGGCTAATGCTGTGAATGAATGTTGATGCCATAAGGTCACACACGTGGGTACTCATATCTCTATTGGCTATCTCTCAAAGCACAAACCATAACATTGATATACACATTTTTATACTACCCTAGTTACAAAATTAGATCACTGTTAATCTCCTGGTCTTTTAATCCCTCCATACAGGAAATAACATATGCAGGAGAGCGCATGATTTTTAAACTGACGTTATAACTCTAATATTATCTATCTACTTCGCTCCAATAGACGACGCAATAGTAAGCACATTCCTTTCACGGTTTATCTCCTGGTTGGAGAACGGTAATGAGTGCACCTTTGTATTTGTGGTTGGAAATTGTGTCTACGATCACACATACTGTGACACGGTATACGAGAGTAGACCAACAAAGAGGAACACAGTAGGTAGAATTTAAAATGAGAGCGATTCAATCGTTATCGGAACTTGAATCCGATGTGGCTTAGTGGATAAAGCGCCAAAACGTAAAGCTGGAAGTTCGAGTCCCGGTGCCGGAGAAATTTTTCTCAGTTCTACCGATTATTCACTAAAAGGTACAGTTAGAAATTATAGTTTCATAAAAAATCTCGAACCAAGTGTCTTACAATATATTAAATCTTTCCCAAAATCATAGCGACGAAGATATAGGCTAATTAATGAAACAACTTTTAGACCGGGGACTTCATACAGTAGACTACACTTTATAGACCTATTATGTCTTCCAGGACGATCTATATCAGCTCTATCTTGTAAACCAGAGGTGTTCAGTTCCTCTCGCGGAACATCTAATTCTACCTAATTAACTGCTTTGAATCATAAGTTACACACCTTACACAGCTCAATTAAACTGGGAAGGAGAAGAAACGACCTCAGTAACAAGAACTTGCTTCGGAGGGCCGACTACAGAACTGCGGACATGTTATTAAGGTTAGACCTATAAACATTTTGTGAGATTATATTCGTGCTAATAAAGCTACTCTTTTCGATCAGCAACATTTATATTGGGTGTGCAGTGTGTTACAGTGAAAGTGCAGTGAGCTTCAAGCAAATTCTGAGAGTTGTAGTGGCAGAGAAAAGAGATTGATTTACAGTGAAAGGGTGTGAGTTATAATGAACGTGCTGAAATAACTTGCAATAGAGCCTAGGCTAGCGATTTCGAGGTTAATATAGTAAGTACGATTCTAAGGAATAATAAAGATGTAATTGATGTTTTGTTATTTGAAGTGTTGTATCAGTGAAGAAGTGTCTTGTGTCAATGAAATGTGTTTGTATCAGTGAAGTTTTATAGTTTATAGTGGTAATGCAAAGTATTTGAACAGTGAAATGTTTTGAAGTGTTAGTTAAATCAGGATAGTGTCAGTGAAATGTGTCGTAGTTCCAGTGCAGTGAGTGAGTTGAGAGCGAAATGAGTGTAGTGCTGAAAAGTACTTGTGCTTGTATGAACATATCATACTCGTGGGTTTAAGTTCGCACTTAGGTTTAAGATACAAATTAGATTTACTTTAAGTGCTATTTTAAGTGATCGTGCTTCATTTCATTTAGGATGCTCCTTATTATTATTATTATTATTATTATTATTATTATTATTATTATTATTATGATTAACTGTCATTATTGAGTGTAATTAGTTACCACTGTCACCGGGTATTTACCCATTTGCAGTGTAAATAAATACATATACATACATACATACATACATACATACATACATACATAAACTTTGTGTCAATAATGTTAGGAACTTAACAAAAACAAATATGGTATTCCATAATACCCGAAGTTTCTCTAGTGACAAAGAAATCCCGTCATCACTCTGTCACAATCCCAGAACCTCCCAGTCCGCAGTCATCTGCTCTACCACGTCTTCAAACACTAAACGTTTAAACCGCAGCTAGAATTAGCATAATAGATAATAACATCAATAGGTAGGCTAAAATAACGTACAGTGTTTAATTTTTTTTAAGAATATGATGATAGGATAGGATAGGATAGGATAGGATAGGATAGGATAGGATAGGATGAGATAATATGATATAATATGATAGGATAGGATAGAATATGATATGATAGAATAGGATAGAATAGGATGGGATATGATATGAAATGAAATGTATGATATGATATGATAGGATATGATATATGATATAATATGATAGATATGATATGATATATGATATGATAGGATAGGATATATGATATGATATGAAATCTATTATATGGTATGATATTATAGGATAGGATAGGATGGGATATGATATGATATGATGATAGGATAGAATAGGATGGGATAGGATATGATATATGATATGATATGAAATCTATGATATGATATATGATAGGATAGGATAGGATAGGATATATGATATAATATATGATATGATATATGATAGGATAGGATATGATAGAATAGGATAGGATATGATAGGATAGGATATATGATATATGATATGATATGAAATCTATGATATGATATATGATATGATAGGATGGGATAGGATAGGATATATGATATATGATATGATATGAAATCTATTATATGATATGATAGGATAGGATAGGATGGGATATGATATGATGATAGGATAGGATAGGTTAGGATAGGATATGATATTATAGGATAGAACAGGATGGGATAGGATATGATAGGATAGGATAGCATATGATATGATAGGATAGGATAGCATAGGATAGGATAGGATAGGATATATGATACGATATGATATATGATATGATATGAAATCTATTACATGATATGATATCATAGGATGGGATATGATATATATGATATGATATGAAATCTATGATATGATATGATATGATAGGATAGGATAGAATGGGATATGATATGATATGAAATCTATGATATGATATAAGATATGATAGGATAGGATAGGATAGGATAGGATATGAAATCTATGATGAGATATATGATAATTATGATAGGCCTATATTCATTCATCTATCATATATCTGTAAGACAGACCTGTTACAATTCTATATTACCTCAGATCTGCCTTACTTTACAATTTTATTTACCTATGCCAAGTCTCACAACTAAAACAAACAAAAACAAAAAAATAAACACACACACACACACACACACACACACACTACAAGATCAATTTAATACACCATTTATTTTAACTTTCTCTTCCCATTTCATCTTCACTATCATTAAAAATTTGCCCAATTTATGTAACTCTCTTATATCAGTTATAGTATTTATTTTCTTACACGCTACATATCTATTCATACTTACTTACAATGGCTTTTAAGGAACCCGGAGGTTCACTGCCGCCCTCACATAAGTCCACCATTAGTCCCTAAAATCAGTCCCATTCCGAGGCTTATTGTATGGATTCGTAACAAGCTGTTTTTTTACGGTGATGGGTTGTTAGCCCTTCGCCCAACCGCCAAACTGGAGGACTACCCTTATCGGCTGTCCACGACTGCTTATTCAATATATTCGCAGCTACCCTCCATATCTGGAGGCTGTCTCCTCTATCCGCAACCTGAGGACGCGCCATGTCGTGGTGATAGGGGCCCACAATATACATGGCATATCTATTCATACTCAACAATTTTTATCTATCCACTTTTTCCTTCTATTGTCTGTTTCTTGACATTCTAATAACATATAGAACGCGTCTTCTCTCATGCCGCAAAGGGGGCAGATATCCTTCTCTATGGTACCCCTCCTGTTTTTTAATTTCCATATTCCTAGTCTCCACCAAGCTAAGCCCATCCTCACTCTCCTATTATTTATTCTGACATATTCTTCTTGTTCCATGACGTTTTAATGTCCTTATAGTTAGTGTTCTTAATTCCTTGAGAATTTGATATAATTCCTGTCTCGTAGTGTCATTACCTCTCGTTTACGATTTTACAAATTACATTTAAATTCATTACTCCAATTTCCTCCCAAAACCATCTTAGACCTAATCTACTCACCTCGTTCTTTATAGCTCCTAGCCAATTGGATTTCAAATTCGTATCCCGAAGAAATTGCAAACACTTCTTTTCAATGGCACTATCCTCCTTCTCCATAATATGACCTAAAGAATTTTATTTTCCTTACTAGTATCGTTCCCATAATAGAAATTTCTTACAAAATTTAGATCTAAAGCCTTGGTTTTTCTGAACCGACGCACAAATCCGGACTACACGAGAGATAGTGAGTTGCTTCTATAGCTGCGAGATGCGAGGTCTGCGTACCTCGCAACTATATAAACCACTCACTATCTCTCGTGTAGTCCGGATTTGTGCGACGCGGGTCTCGCACCTCGGATTTCGCATGCGTCGGTTCAGAAAAAATCAAGGCTTAATTCTATCAATAAGCTGGCTAGATAAATCATTACCCCTAATTTCTGTATTATAAAATATTTTCGATTCTACAATAACTCTATAAATATTAAACAGGTTTTTAATCTTTATATTGTCATTTATTCAAGCACTTATCTATCGCTGTAAGTGCACTATTACCTTTGTTAAAAGCCACTTCATTTTGCGTCATCCATTTACCGTTCCCATCTAATATCTTTTAAGTATAAATAAAATTATCCTTAACGCTACCGCTAACTTTTTCTTTCGTGTAATATTCAAATGTTTTCTCAAAAAGCTAACTGAATAGCGTAGAGACATTCAAAGACCATAGCGGCTACATAAATGATACTTCCAATTCGTTACATCTTTTAAATATGTAGTAACTATTTCATGGGTGTCGATGGCTGTGACATCCAGAAGTGGCAAGCTGTTGCGAAAATGCAGTAGCCCCGTACAGGGAGAAACATACGCCGATTAGATATCTGTAAAGATTCACAAACTGGACCACAGGTAGTTGAGAACACATTCGAATCTTTTAGAGATTCTTGTGTTTCCAAAACGTACCGGGCTAGGCTATTCAGAATTGTGGACCACAGTTCAAATTTTTATTTCAAACAAGCTGTCAAAGACGCAAACACATTGTTTTCTTTTATCAATCTGGTGCTTAAACCAAGAGTAAGAATATGGAAAATCGGAAAAATGAAATACAGAAAAAACGTAGACATCGAAACACATTACAGTAGGTTATATTTTATTTATTGCATTCTGACAGTATGCAGACAGTGCACCGTTGTCGGAGAATCATTGTAAACAATTTCGCGGCAATCAACAAAGAAAGCACTCCAGAATTAAACGCACTGCTGACTCTGTGCAAATGTACAGATGAAAGTTGGGATTAAAAGAACAGATAATCAAAACAAGAAGCCGCCTTTTTGGCTTCAGGGAGGGCAAAGGTACGAGAGGTGCAATTGGACTGCTGCGAACAATCGGACAAGAATAAAGAAGTATATATAGTATTTGTGGATTTAGAAAAGGCATTTGATAGAATGGATTGGAATAAATTGATGGGAAGCCTGAAGAAAATTAGTGTAGATTGAAAGAGAGAAGAGTGTTCTGTAACCTTTAGACCTATATGAAACAATGACTGTTCTGTAACCTTTATATAAACAACAAGTCAAAGTCAGGATAAGAGAAGAAATGTCAGAAGGAAGTGAAATAGGGAGAGCAGTACAAGGATGTCCTTTATCACGTACTTGGAGGATTTAGTGAAGAATTGTTTTCAGAACATGGGAGGGGTGATAGTGGGAGAGAGAAGAATAAAATGCATAAGATTTACGGATGATATGGCGTTGTTAGCAGAAAAGGAGACGATACTAAGGGATATGCTACTGGAGCTGAATGACAGCTGTGAGCAGTATGGGATGAAGATAAATGGAAACAAGAAGAAGACCATGCCTATCGGAAGAAAAATAAAGAAGTTATACATGCGAATTCTAAACGAGGCAGTAGAAGACAGCTTTAAATACTTGAAATCTACTGTAAGTAGCAACATGGGCTGCTGCCAGGAAGTCAAAAGGAGGATAGCAATGTCAAAGGAAGCCGCTTTAACAGCAAAAGGAGCCTCTTCTGCGGAACCTCTGGAAAAACAAATAAGTAGTGAAATGCTTTGTGTGAAGTGTGGCATAGTATGTGGGCAGGAACATGGACATTACGACGAAGTAGAGAGAAGCGACTACAAGCATTTGAAATGTGGATATGGAGAACAATGGAGCGTGTGAAATGGACAGACAGAATAAGAAATGAAACTGTGTTGGAAAAAGTGGGTGAAGAAAGAATGATGCTGAAATGACCAGAAAGAGAAAAAGAAATTGGTTGCGTCACCGGCTGAGAACGGGAGAAGAGTTTGGGGCAGAAGAAGATATCAGATGATAGACGACATTAAGATATATGGATCATATGCGGAGACAAAGAGGAAGGTAGAAAATAGGAAAGATTGGAGAATGCTGGATTTGCAGTGAAAGACTACCCTAGGGCAGAAAACTGTGCATGAATATCCTGGTTTTAAATGCATATGTGCTTGTAATTGAATAGCTATTTGTTAAAAGGACCAAAGTCACATTTTTACGAAAGTCACTTTCTTAGCTTATAGCCTAATGTTCTTTGAACACAGGGACATTGATTTATTTTAGAAGGACCGACAAATGTCCACCGTAAGTGGCAACTAGACGGCATACAATATCGCGATTTTTGTTAAAAGGGCAGAAGTGTAGGACTGAACAAAAACATTATGCACTTGGAAACTTAGATGTTGACTAAACTTCACCAATTAAATTATTTCAGTTAAAGCTAATAATGAGGCTTGTGGTCATTGTTGCAGTACATGTGTTCCAGTCAACACATAGCTTTATAAGACATGTACAAGCTATTATGTTTAATATTTCATTACAATGAATTCTGATAGTGAAGTAGACGCTGTAGTTAATACTAATATTTAAAAAGGAAAGGGGCTTGCAAATCCAGACATCTACACACTTAAATAATGCTTCCAAAAGAGCAGTAGCTACAGAACTAACTACTCATGTCACGAAGTGTCAAATCTGATGCGAAATCTATCAGAGGCCACAGTTTGAGCCTTGTGACAGATTATTAAACGAGCTCTACAAAAGCATGATCGAATTTACAGCATATGGAAATTGATTTTAATCATTATTTTTAGCAGTTCTTCGCTCAAATTTTCCGTCGTGGAAGTGCACCAAATCTGTCGAAATGTATAATTTTAAAGCCTGGTGGCAGAAATATTACAAGAAAAGTCTGTGGAGAAGCTAATGTCGAGCGTCATAAGAAGATGTTCCTTTGCTATCGGTAATTTGTACTACTTTATTTATGGCAAGGAGCGTCCAGGAGTTATTATTGCCTTACCATTCACCATTGGATTTACCACTAACATCTTTGTTTTGCGTCATAATTATTGAACTGTGTAGTATTATTGCATATCCAGAAGGAAAACTTTGACTTAGAAAGCAAAAACTTAATGACGCAAAGAAAGTAAAATCATACATTGAGGTTAATGTTACAGTATTTTATGAGCAGATTGAACAGTGGATCCAGCACTGATGTGAAAAAATCAAACAGATCAAATCTTACTTACTTACTGGCTTTTAAGGAACCCGGAGGTTCATTGCCGCCCTCACATAAGCCCGCCATTGGTCCCTATCCTGAGCAAGATTAATCCAGTCTCTATCATCATATCCCACCTCCCTCAAATCCATTTTAATATTATCTTCTCATCTACGTCTCGGCCTCCCCAAAGGTCTTTTTCCCTCCGGACTCCCAACTAACATTCTATATGCATTTCTGGATACGCCCATGCATGCTACGTGCCCTGCCCATCTCAAACGTCTGGATTTAATGTTCCTAATTATGTCTGGTGAAGAATACAATGCGTGCAGTTCTGTGTTGTGTAACTTTCTCCATTCTTCTGTAACTTCATCTCTCTTAGCCCCAAATATTTTCCTAAGCACCTTATTCTCAAACACCCTTAACCTATGTTCCTCTCTCAAAGTCAGAGTCCAAGTTTCACAACCATGAAGAACAACCGGTAATAGGCCCTATAACGGTTTTATAAATTCTAACTTTCAGATTTTTTGACAGCAGACTGGATGATAAAAGCTTCTCAACCGAATAATAACAGGCATTTCCCATATTGATTCTGTGTTTAATTTCCTCCCGACTACCATTTATATTTATTACTGTTGCTCCCAGGTATTAGAATTTTTCCACCTCTTCAAAAATAAATTTCCAATTTTTATATTTCCATTTCGTACAATATTCTCGTCACGAGACATAATTATACAGATCAATATAATATTATAGTTTCATATTACAAAAAAATTTATTTCAAATTGCCCAAATCCATGATAAGAAAGTTTTGTATACAGTAATGCATATTAATAAATCTTGTTTTCATTCAAACCTCGTTTTTATTATATTTAAACAAAAGAATTTCTGTTAAAAATATTAGTTTAAACTTCTTGTTTATAAAGCCATACTAAAACCAATCTGGATATACGGCACCCAACTGTGGGGAACTGTTAGCAACTCAAACATTGAAATACTGCAGAGGTATCAGTCTAAAACTTTACGTTCCGTTGTCACTGCACCATGGTATGTCCGTAATGATGTCATTCATTGTGACCTCAACATTTCAACTGTGAAAGAAGAAATCTCTGAATTCAGTAAAAAATACCTGCACCGATTAAATCAACATCCCAATCATCATGCATTAAATTTACTGGCTAATAGTCAAACAATAAGAAGACTTAAAAGGACCAATGCTCTTGACCTTCCATTCATTTTTAATACAGCTATTTGAAACATTATTTTTCTTTTGGAGTGTTGTCATGAGATAACATCTCCACTCATATCATATTCTTTTATAATATTTACTTATTGTCTCTTGTAGACAGATTATAAATGTGGCATGTGTTAAATAATATATATATATATATATATATATATATATATATATTAGTTGTTAACCGGGCATATATCCAGCTAACTTAAGTGCCCCTAGTATGGACATGATTGATTTTATTTCCAAATACACTTCTCATGCATGTGAGTTAAGTATAACTTCTTAATTTGAATGATTCAGAAAATTAATAAACTTAAATGATTAAGCAGGAAATGGGTTTTTGTTTCTCCTGTAAAATTTGTCTTTCTGGACTTCGGTTCTTTTAACAGTTATTCGTATGTATTTTGCCGTTTTTGGTGCATGTGAATCCCGCATTTTAAAGCTAATACAACCAGAATAAAGCAGAAAAGTGTAAGAAAACGAATAGACGGAAGATAAATAGAAGTAAATAAATTACGACAATAATATGAATTATTGAAACAGCCTAGAACCCCGAAATTTATGTTGTGGACGGAACAATTGATGAGTCCGTGTTAGGTACGTACATAGCTGAGCTCGCCGGGCAGGTGTCGCACGAAGCGTGCACTGATAAAGTGTTATTTTGCAACTTCTTTGAAACAAATCAGCTGGACGTGGGTGTAAAATTATTGCGAAGTGCCCTCCCCTGCAGGACGAGGCCTCATTGCCATGCTGCGTAGTTGTCAGGCGCGCTCTTGACCGTGCGCAGTGCATGTACAACCTTGCAGCACGTGGACGTCGCCGCGCCGCCAGGGATTGCCTTACTTAATCTTAGCCTATTGCAATTTTGTTATTACTGTCTTTCCCTTTATTTTTTAAAGATTTAAATATATAGTTTAAGTCATGAACATGCACATTACTGTTACGAAAATTATACTTAGGCCTAGTCAACATTTTTTCTAAAGGAAAAAAAAAATGGTGAAGCTCTGTGGAGCGAACGGGAAGATTATTAAAGGCTGGTTCACAATAAACCGGAAACGAGAATCGGAACGAAAACGAAAACGGTAAAATTGTTAAAATGTGTACATTTAAATGTGAGCATTCACAATTAACGAAAAGCTTGCCGGAGCCCAGGATCTGGAACGGAGAGTTGGCCAAGTTTCAACTCTGGCGTTCACGTTTCCGATCACAGCCCACTAGATTCATTCTATTGCCATCTAAAAGCTATTTTGTCGTCGTATATTTTGTAGCAAGAAGATCGTGACATACTGTAACCTATGTATTATTTTGTTCTGTGCTGTGCATCATGGAGCAAGTTTTATTTGATGAGATTCTAATATTGAGTGTTGAGGAAAATCTTCACGTTTACGATAAGCGGCGCGCCTCGTATAAAGATGAGAAAATGAAGGAGAATACGTGGCTTTCAATAGCTGCATCTTTGAAGACCGATCGGAAGCGAGTCATATTTTATTACTGTATTGGTTGTATTACACACTACATATTCATGCATCAATTCAATAACTATTGTTGTGTTCATTTCTGTTCTATTACAAATGTTTCTTCTCTAATTATTTTACGTTATGGTAGACTTAAAATAGGTTGTGATAATAAAGATGCATGAGCATATTTATAGTACCGTACCTAATGAAATGTTTCAGTTGGAATTTCGAAGTTGGTTAACCTGTGTTTATGTTGACTGCCTTGTACTCATGAGAGAACGCTATTGGTCAATTATACACAAATAACATCAGAATGCGTAATATCGACTTTACATATCGTTATTGTCTACGTTCTCGGTTTATTGTGAATCAAAAATTTTCATATTCACGTCCTCTGCTTCTCGTTTTCATTCTGGTTCTCGTTCCCGGTTTATTAAAATGGTCTGTTGACAAAACGTGCCCAATCCCCAAGTGAGTTGTGTGTGCTGAAAATCTCAGTAATGCTATGGTTCCCAGATAAATTGAAACGACATTTGGTAACAAAAAATTCTTTTCTGTCAAACAAAGATGTAGCCTGTATTATTATCATCGGTTGTTGGAACGAAATTAAAAAACAAGCGACGCTCATGAAGATGTCGGTACAGGTTCACAAAAAGTACAGGAAGCTAGCTATAAGATAGTCGAGCTTATCGTAAAGGGAAAAAAAAACGCACACACATAATAACTGAAACGTTGTTAATGCCTAAAAATCGGTTGTTTCAGATGTTCTCAACTGCATGGCCCCTTGCTGACGATAATAAAGTGTTGATGGGCTTAATTAAAGAACATTTAGTAATCTTGCAGCAGAAGTTCAAGAATTATTTCGGAGAGAGTGTTCAAGATTTTGACTGGGTTCGTGATTCATTCATTGTGAATTCAAAACATCTTCCGAATAATATACTCGTACAAGAGGAACTAGCATACTTAAAAGAAGACAGAATATTGAAATTAAAAGTCCCGAAGTGCCTTTGGAAACATTTTGGTTGTCAACTGCTATCTCCGAGATGGCAGTTAATATGTTATTGCCATTTTCAACTACATATATGTGTGAACTGGACTTCTCGACGTTAACTGAAAATTAAAACTTCAAAGAGGGAGAGACTCAAATCCATCGATGAAGAAATGAGGCTTGCACTGTTAACGATTCCGCCACAGATCAGCCACTTGTGTGTAGCTAAGCAGGACCATTCAAGTTATTTGCTTTAATATTAGTAATAAAAATACGTATTTTCTACAGTGAATTAAAGTTCATACATTCTTAATAAATGCAAGAGTCGATTTCTGTTTATAAAACAATAATAATAATAATAATAATAATAATAATAATAATAATAATAATAATAATAATAATAATAATAATAATAATAATAATAATAGGGTAATTCCGGGGGAGATAGCCATGCGGGTGAGACGACCAACCGCTCTTATTTTTATTCTAATCATCTGTTTCGAATTAAAATCGGTTTGCCGCCAGATGCTAATTAAACGAAGTGATTGTTGCACCTGCGAAAACGTAAGGTTATTATTCCGCGTTTTGCAGCCGTTCGTTAGTCTATGAGCAAGCAATAATTTTTCACCTTCTGAAATAACAATAGAGAAATACTGCATTTTGTGAGGAAATTTGCTGGAAACATTATTAAAGAGGTAAGGCATCTTTAAACATTCTATCTTAACTGTATTTCTTCTCTTCACTGTTGCCAGTTTTTATTACGCGGTATGGCCATCTCTCCCGTAAAAAGGAGAGATGGCCAGCATTTTTCCGGGATAGATGGCCTACAATTGAGGAATATTATTATGTTAAAAGTATCGTTATTCTAGATTCCGATAAAATATAAAGCAAAGCCCGGCAGCAACCGCGTCTTTGGAATGAAGATGACTTAACACCGTGCTTTTGAAGTCATTAAATATGGCACTTCTGTACGTCAAGCCTTCATTACATTTCATATTCCAATAAAAGCCCTGGAAAGTAGAGTTAAAACAGACAATTCTACAAAGGGTGCAATGGGACCAAGTGACACATAGGCAATGACAATGGATGTAGGTTTGTTCGCCATATTAAATATGCAGGGACATGGATTTTCCCTTACAGGGACCGATGTCTATAGTCTCGCTTACATTTTTGCTGAAGAACTTGTCAATATTCTCTGACTGGCTGACAAGCAAGCATTCTGATGGGAGCAGATAAAAAAGTTATATTTTTTCACCATGTTAATAACGTCAAAAGAAGTGCTTATACAAATTTTGGCCACTTGACCGCAATTACGAGGGCCGTAAAAAAAGTTCGCCAGGGGTCGTTAACAGAAAGAAAACACAATTTAATTCATAAAATTTATTGGCACAGACACAGCAATTGTTGAGCTATTTTTTTCAACACATTCCACACCGGAATGAGACATTGTCATATCATGGGATCGGTAGAGAGGTGCAGGCGGATGTCCAACGCTGGTTTCGATCCCAGGAAGCCGACTTCTACGACACAATGGTACAAAAATTGATCCCATGGTATGACAAATGTCTCAATTCCAGTGGGAGATACGTTGACAATTAGCGCAACAATTGCTGTATCTATTTCAATAAATATTTCCATGTAATTGTGTTTTTTTCTGTAAACGGCCCCAGGAAAAATCACTTTCTGGATGGCCTGGTAATTACGGTCGAGTAGCCAAAACTTGTACAAGCACTTCTTTTGACATTATTAATATGGCGGAAGAAAAATAACTTTTTTATCTGCTCCCATCAGAATGTTTGCTTGTGAGACAACACTTCCTATCCCGGAAACCAACTGGAAAAGATACTGTTACTTTGACCTTTCAGGATTTTGTTTCATTAACATGTTCATAAGGTCCCGCGTCGTGGCCTAAGACATCCTACCTAGGACTCGCGTTACGGAATTCGCGCTGGTTCGAGTCCTCATGGGGGAAGAAATTATCTCATGAAATTTGAGCCAGTGTATGGGACCGGTGCCCACCCAGCATCGTGATGCACTTGGATAACTACGATAGGTAGCGAAATCCGGTTAAGAAAGCCTGCTGTAACGGCTGGGGGATCATCGGGCTAATCACACGATACAGCCATTTGGTTGGATGATCGTCCACCTCTGCTTCGACATGTGGACGTGAGGCCGGCTGGTCTATCATGGTCCTTCATGGGCTGTTGTGCCTCGGATTTTTATTATAATGTGTTCATAAGCGTTTCAATTTATTTCTGTGTTGTTTTAAGGAAAATTCACTAAAAGAGGAAAAAAACAAAAAATAAAGTTGTTGAAAAATTTCAAACAATCATAATTATGCACTTAGACACTATATTTATGTGTCCAGTGCATATAACCTAATTGTTTTACAAAAAATTGTTATGAATTTACTTAAAAATAATGGTGACCATCTATCCCTATATCCTATGGCCATCTCACCCATATATGTTGGGTGAGATGGCCAGTGGCCTATTATATTTCAAACGTATTTTTTTATTACATCTATGAATTCTATGCGCCCTGAGGCACTGTAGTGGAGAAATATAACCTAGAAGGAACGTATTTGATTTGTTTCGTATTTCTTTTCCAATCGGTTACCCTGTTCTAAGTGATTTAAAAAACTATGGCCATCTAACCCGGAATTACCCTAATAATAATAATAATAATAATAATAATAATAATAATAATAATAATAATAATAATAATAATAATAATAATAAATTTAATTACATTACGTAACTATATTAAGAGAGTCACATCATATGTTTTTGAGGGGATTAATATTTTGGTGTGCCGTGATGAGTCCATGCCCATCTAGGGTGTGCCGTGAGTATAAAAAGGTTGCGGAACACTGGTCTAGTGCACCGAGATTTCAAGCCTAAACGTAATCCAGAAAAAAATCACGTTGAAAACATAATTAACGCTTATTTATTTTCACATCTTAATGGAAGAACAGATGGAAGAAGGGCAGTTTGGCTTCAGGAAGGGAAAAGGTACGAGAGATGCAATTGGACTGCTACAGACAAACGGCGAAAGATACCTAGAGAAGAATAAAGAAGTGTATGTAGTATTTGTGGACCTAGAAAAGGCTTTTGACAGAGTGGATTGGAATAAACTGATGACATCCTAAAGAGAATTGGTGTGGATTGGAAAGAGAGAATACTGTTCAGTAATCTTTATATGAAACAACGAGTCAAAGTCAGGATAGGAGAAGAAATGTCAGAAAGAAGTGAAATTGGGAGAGGAGTACGTCAAGGATGTACTTTATCACCTACCCTGTTCAACATCTACTTGGAAGATTTAGTAAAGAACTGTTTTCAGAACATGGGAAGAGTAATAGTAGGAGGAAGAAGAATAACGTGCATAAGATTTGCTGATGATATGGTGTTGTTAGCAGAAGAGGAAATGATACTAAAGGATATGCTACTGGAGCTAAATGATAGCTATGAGCACATGCAAATAAGACTAATATCATGGTCATAGGAAGAAAAATACAGAATATAAACTTGCGAATTCTAAATGAGGCAGTAAAACAAGTGGACAGCTTCAAATACTTGGGGTGTACTATAAGCAGTAACATGAGCTGCTGCCAGGAAGTGAAAAGGAGAATAGCATTGGCAAAGGAAGCTTTTAATAGAAAAAGGAGCATCTTCTGCGGACTTCTGGGAAAAGAACTAAGGAAGAGACTAGTGAAGTGCTTTGTGTGGAGTGTGGCATTGTATGGGGCAGAAACATGGACATTACGACGAAGTAAAGAGAAGCGAATAGGAGCATTTGAAATGTGGATATGGAGAAGAATGGAAAGCGTGAAATGGGCAGATAGAATAAGAACTGAAGCTGTGTTGGAAAGAGTTGATGAAGAAAGAATGCTGCTGGAACTGATCACGAAGAGGAAAAAGAATCGGTTGGGTCATTGGCTGAGAAGAAACTGCCTAATGAAGAATGCACTGGAAGGAATGGTAAACGGGAGAAGAGTTCGGGCAGATGAAGAAGGACCTAAGTGGTCTTTAAAATTTAAATACCACAGCGCGACGCAATCTGCCACTCCCCCCTTGAGTAGTCATTTTGGAGTTTCTGTTTTATGGACATTTTCTTGGAATCTAGACAGGCAAACTCTCTGACCAGTGCTAGGAAGGCCGTGGGTTACTACTTATGAATATGGAGAACATTGAATGCAATGTATGAGGTAAGACAGTAGATAAATAGTAGGCCTACTGTAACTTAAAACGTAGTTTACCGTAAATTACATTTTTCAATGCAACCATTAGAAGTAAAAATATGAAATTTTGCACACACGCTTAAAACTGTGTTATCTATAATTCCCTTCAACAAAATTTTGATTTGTTAATATTTGTCAGTTTTAAACATTATAAAACTTAGAAAAAAAAAGTGTTTCATACCTAATATTTTTTTAATGATATAAGAACCTAAATAAAATATTTGGTTGCAGGGAAATGTTACTTTAAGTATTCGTAACACATGTGCAAAGTAATAGTTTATTGGTTTAGCAAATTTTTAGAAAAAGATACGATATTTTTTTATTTTTTAAATGAAAAATTTGAAAAATAAAAGCTATTATCCATAAAATTCTGAAAAAAAAAAAAAAAAAAAAAAAAAAAAAAAAAAAAAAAAAAAAAAAAAAAAAACTGAAGGTACAGAAAACTCTGTTTTAAACTAATATTTGAAATCTCAAGGTTCCAGGTCCAAAAATGTGAACGTTATAAACAATTCACTAACATGTTATTTATCATCCGTCCCCCCTTAATCCAGCAATGTGCTCTTTCAAAATCATCACCTGTACGAAGCCTTAAGTCTTGGTTTTTCTGAACCGAAGCATGCTACGTGCGAGGTGCGAGGCCCGCCTCGCACAAATCCGGACTACACGAGAGATAGTGAGTGGTTTCTATGGATGCGAGGTGCGCAGACCTCGCACCTCGCAGCCATAGAAACCAGTCACTATCTCTCGTGTAGTCTGGATTTGTGCGAGGCGGGCCTCGCACCTCGCACGTACCATGCGTCGGTTCAGAAAAACCAAGGCTATACCGAATTCAAAACGATGTATTCTATTGGGTTCTGGAACGAATCTTGTTATCTCTGGGAATAGCCTACTCATATGTTATTTGCAACGGCAAGACGAAATAGAGCCCACATATTTTCATCGGATAATCTTGATTTTAAACCTGGCTTTGTTAGTTCCATTAACGAAAAGAACTGTTCACATACATAGCACCCAAAAAAGAAATAAGCTCTGCTTCAAATTTTCGAAGTTCTGGGTACTTCGTACGATTCAATTATTCACTGAAAAGCTAACAAGGTCGTTTCCCTCGACTTCTTTATATTTATCGGTATGAAATATTTCGTACTGTCGCCTGATGCTGCTTTTCTTAGTACCGGTAACAATTTCTTTTTGCATATTATGCACATAACATCGTATCCGTGTTCTATGCATAATAAATCAACAGTCCAATCGGACTGGAACTTACTGTACGACTTTTTGCTTGCCTCTATCATGACTGTAGCCTATGTTATGAACAGAGTCCTGATTTTTATGCAATTACATATTTTTTCCTTAATATGTATCTGTATGAAAATTAAAAATGTTGGCGAATTAGGCTATCAAGACCATTATACTTAATTTACATACTACATACTTCTTCAGACGTTTGAGATGGGCAGGGCATGTAGCACGTATGGGCGAATCCAGAAATGCATATAGAGTGTTAGTTGGGAGACCGGAGGGAAAAAGACCTCTCGGGAGGCCGACAGGTAGATGGGAGGGCAATATTAAAATGGATTTTAGTGAAGTGGGAAATGATGATAGAGACTGGATTAATCTTGTACAGGATAGGGACCGATGGCGGGCTTATGTGAGGGCGGCAATGAATCTGCGGGTTATTTAAAAGCCATGTATAAGTAAACTACATATTTTTACCCATTTTGCACAACAGTAGGCCTACATATTTTAAGATAATTACAAATTTTCACATAAAATTAACATCGAAGCCAAATGTCGTTTAATTAAATGCATTGCAAAGAAAATTAATCAATATTTCAGTATAAACTAAAACGAAATTATACAGGGTGGTCCAAAAAAAAGGTAACCGAAATGATATAATAGCGTATAATATGTAGTTTGTACATTATCTTTTTACTGTTTCTGTTACAGATTATTTCAATCAATACAGTGGACAAGAAGCAACAGATTTAACAATGCCCCAGTACACCACACAAGAGCGCTCCTGGGCAGTTGAACGTTATTTTCGCTCCTATGGTACTGGAAGAAATAATGGGCCATCACTGAAAATTATGTTGCAGGGTTTTGAAGGTGTGTTTCATAAACCACCACCACCTAAAAAAACAATTCTGAAATGTGTGGAAATGTTTCGAATGAAAGGTTCTGTTACCAATCACAACTGCAGTAACTGAGGACGACCAAAGATCACAAGAACAAATAATATTGGATTCGTACTGGGCAAAACCCTAACTTCTCCAAAGAAAAGTCAACGACGCATATCACGCAGCAGTGTTCAACGAATGTTACACGATATTGGAGCACACTCGAAAGTCAGGTGTTGCATAAGTGATCCCGACTTTGAAACATGCGCGCTTTATTGTCAACGTGTTCTTGCTCATTGTTATAAAGATCCTGCCTATATCCGCAATGTGTGGTGGTCTGACGAATGTGATGTTTTGTTAAGTTGTCACGTTAATAAACAAAATTGTCGTTTTCTTGGTTCGAAAAAACCACAAGAATATGAACAGAGAGCATTACATTGTGAAAAAGTAACAGTGTGGGCTGCTGCGTCCAGCCATGGCATCATTGGTCCATACTTCATTCACGATGAACATGGAAATAGGATAAATGTCAATGCAAACGTGTTTAGACAACAAGGTATGGAACGTTTTCAAGGGGATTTGATAACATTTTGAGAGTTAAATAATCTTGATTTTGGACAGCAAGTGTTTCAACAAGATGGGGCAACCGCCCATACTGGTAGGTCAGGGCATAGTTGCGCCCCACGGTCAGATAAGATGCAGCAGATAAAAAATGGTCCCTATTTTGTGGGCATACAATAGTTGCGCCCCGAGGAAATAGGTAGAGAAAAAGACACTACGGAAACTCGAGTCTCATAATCAACCAACCTTATTGATTTCTTATTCGATTTAATATTTATTAAAATGAACACCATGAAGTTGGCAGTACTTTATTAACTGTTTTTCTACTGTTTATGCAGTGATTATCAATAGCCTACCGTTAAAATAAACACCAAAAAGTCCACACCTATGGAGTAACGGTCAGCGCGTCCGGCTGCGAAACCAGGTGGCCCGGGTTCGAATCCCGGTCGGAGCAAGTTACCTGGTTGAGGTTTTTTCCGGGGGTTTCCCTCAACCCAATACGAGCAAATGCTGGGTAACTTTCGGTGCTGGACCCCGGCCTCATTTCACCAGCATTATCACCTTCATATCATTCAGACGCTAAATAACCTAGATGTTGATACAGCGTCGTAAAATAACCCAAGAAAATAAATAAATAAAACACCATAAAGTTGGCAGTACTTTATTAACTGTTTTTCTACTGTTTATGCAGTGATTATCAATAGCCTACCGTTAAAATGGACACCATGAAGTTGGCAGTTAATAAAGTACTTTATTAACCGACATATTCAAATGAGTGCGCCGTTACCATATGGGGCCTTAGCAGTCTTGATATTTTATTAGTGATTTTCACACCGTCTGTGGCGTATAGTAAGGTTAATTTAAAATGAATGTTAAGTTCAGTGAAAAGGGTAAAGAGTTAATAATTCACAATGGTTCTGAGTTCCAATTTTCGAAACCTCGTACCATAGAGTTAAGACATCGATGTACAAACAAAAAAATGTAGTTCATTTATTGTGTGTGATCGTTAAAAAAGTGTTATTAAAAATAACAAAATTGATCATATGCTAGGCCTACCTGATTTCAATGCAGCTATCATTGTAATATTTTTAAGTAATTTTTTTATATTATGACAATCACTTTCGTGTGTGCAATGCCCAACGGGGCGCAACTCTTATGCCATGTCCCTTCTGCTACCTGATTTCTTCGGGGCGCAATTATGCCATGCCTAGGCCTCCCAATTGACCGCGGGGCGCAACTATGCCATACCGTACTGGTCATGGAAATCTACTGCAAGAAATGTTTTCTGGTCGAAGGATTAGTAGGGGATCACACTTTCCGTATCCTGCACGAAGTCCTGATCTGTCCTTTTGTGATGCGTTTCTGTGGGGAATATTGAAATAACTGTGCTTCATACCCGTCCCACATACTCTAGACCAGTGGTCGTCAGCACTCACTGAAATGTGCAAAGGGTGAGCGGAGCCGTCCCGTGTGCCCCGTCGTGCAGCAGGAAGAGGTAGAGAGCATACCCACTAGCAGCTACGAGTGCAACATGGTGCACTATGTTCTCCACGGCTAAGAGACGCTAGCCCCAGGGTGCTCTGTGCTGACGACCGCTGCTCTAGACGCTCTACGTGAAAACGTCAAAAGAATTATGTACAACCTAATAAGAGAACAGTGTGATGCTATGCTTACCAGGATGGTAGAGCGCATGGAAGAAGTCATAGCCAATGACGGAAGACATGTAGAACACTTAGTTGTACGATAGTTATGATATTGTGAAGTAGAAGCATAGGCTCCATGTTATCTTTTTTTGGGCCACCCCGTACAAATACTTATACAATTTTAAAACTCAATGTTGTCAGTACATAATGGGATACATATTTCAGCATTCAGGACAAGTCAACCACTTAGGTAGTTGTGAAGAAATTGGAAACAGTCCTTGAAATCGGGGTTACGCCAGTTTATTTACTGTTATCCAGATCTTCGTCGGAAAAACTCGGAACCTTCCAGAAGACATTGCTGTCAGCCACGTCCATTTCTTTAAATATGCACCAGTAACCTCATGCAATGTCGAGAGATCGTTTTCGGTGTATAACAACATACTGTCCAATCACTGACGAAACCTCAACTCCTGAAAATACGCAGGAATATCTTGTAGCAAATTGTGCTTCATGCTTTGATTAACTTTAAAATCTCAGAAAAATTACGTAGATCGTGTCACATGTAATTTGTATAAAATTAATCTTATTTAGTTAAAATAAAACTACTTTTTAAAATAAATAATTTATTTTTACCCTCTATGCAATTTTGATATTACATATTTAGTACATATTTTTAGGTATTAGTTACATATTTATGTAAATATTTTTAGGGTCAATATTAAATATAAATCCGGACTTTACGTAGTTATGAAGATGTTCAAACTAGACATGAACAAAACTAACTGCCGCTCTCGCTTGCTGTATTCGTTGCATTTGTCTTTCGAGTCTCGTCTAGTCATACTCGTGCGCTTCGAGTCTCGCTCATCATTCTCGAAACAGCATTTGGCCGACGTGGAAAGGTTTCGTAACTTTGAATAACATACATCATTGAAATAAATAACATTATAAACGTTTAAATTAGTCAAAAAGACAAAAAAAAATCAGTATCTTAGATATCAAAATGTTCTGGTTCTATTATATATTACCTATGGTTATATAAATAGAAAAAAAAAGACAATTCTCAAATAAATTTGCATTTCTAAGAAACATAAAACATAACGTTAATATATTTTTACTTGAGATTGCACATTTCATCTCAAACATATGAAAAGAAAATTTCTAACCTTTTAATAAGGGCCTAGTAATAAAATAGAGATTGCGGAATGGATTATTATACACTGAAAGGTAGAGATGATGTTTCAAATAGGCTACTTGATTGTTTATACACACATAACAGTTGCCAAAGTAGATAAAAGTTCAGCCACGTATAAACAACTGTGGCGTTTCAAGGCTGCTTGACGTTCGGGACTTCGGGAGTGATCAATTTTGGCGTCTCGAAACTCTCACAAGCAGTCTTTACGTCAAGGACGCAACGTATAGAACACTGTCGTGCGGGTTTTCGGCTTTGCGGGCGCTGTTAGTCTTGTTTTTTCGATCGTTGTTCATCTCTAGTCCAAACCCTTCCTTTTCTCGTTCTTCACTATAACCGCAGTGCTCCGTGTGTGATATAAACGCACGGCGTACATTCGGGCACGTATGCTGGGTTAATTATATCCCTGATAGAATCCATCACTACACCAATACATTCCACCTTTCCACGGTGGTCACAAAGAGCATCATTTTTAATTCTGATTATTTGAAAGATCATTAATATTATTATAAATTTTACCAACATTCAGTTTCTGCATTTTAAAAAACAATAAATTGTCTTCAAAAACCACATTTTTCGCATCATTGTGTATTGACCTCCATCAGGTTTTAATTGAGCCTAAAAAAACATAATAAAAAGTTATGCTCATCTTAAAAGTCTACTCTTTCCAACACTGTATTCGTTATATATTAATATCATGTATTTCCGAAAATTGAATATTTCTAATTTTGTGGCTTTTTTTTGGCCTACTGTGTATGTGAAAAGGGCTTCCCGTCAATGTTGTTGTTGTTTAGTTAACTGTACGAAGACAGGTTTGAACCACATAAGTGACATCAATAAGGCACCACTCATGAGGCAACTAAATCAGGAGATTACCAATTCCTTTCCCCTTCCATTGCATACATCGCTGACTACCAACATATATTACACTAATCAGACTTCAGTTGTACACAAACAATTCTTCTTCTGACACATACTTATCGTGAAGTGATAATTAAGTATTGCTTGATAATATATGTATAGATACGGAAATAAAATTTGGAGCTCCCTTATTGTATAAGTTTCGGTTACAACATAGTGCGCATGCGCAGTAAACAAGAGCCCCTGTATATATGCTACTTGTGGACACTTATGCGAAATTGTTGCCTACATAGGCCTACACGTGGACTCCCATCAAGACTTCTCTAAATTTTAATTCCATATAATTATGTACTCGTAGGCCTACATATCAGCCAAAACGTCTATCAGAGGTAATCCGTCTATGGTAGCATTGAAAAATAAATACAGAAATTCTTCTATTATCACTTGCGAACAATTTGATATTATGTGTTTCTGATATGGATTCACGTATGGACGAACTTTTAAATAAAAAAAAAAACGAAAACATCATATTTTAAAGGATTGGACTTCGTACTCTTACTTCTAACAAATGTGTTTTAAAAACTGTATACCTAATATTCGTATTTCAAACAAATATGTTCGTGTTTCCAAGTAAATGTGTTTTGTTCATTTTGTACAGGTTAACTACAGGGTTGTTTCCGATCTCTGATAAAGAATTTGAATGATATCATGTGCGTCAGGAATCACACCGACAGCTGAATTGCGACGAAAGTGACAGACCAGTAGTGAGTAATTTCATAATCAGAGTGCACGGTGTATCACAGTAGCAATGCCCAAGAAAATCGAGCCTTTTTGGGAGGGGTACATAACAACTCTTTCCGATGCCAAGTACAGTTACGTGAAAATCATAGGAGCCTGCCAAAAACGTGGTTTCGTTATTTCCAAGAAAGGCATCTTGTGTGTACCTAAAAGACTGGCAAAGTTCGGATGGGATTAATTCCAGAGTGGAAAAAGCAAGCAAATCCACTCCCCGTCACAAGTCGCCGCACCCCACGAGATGATACAAATTAATTTCATTCGAGCTTTACCAATCTTATTAAGTACAGTAAGTATACAGAAGATGCCTTTCTTCGAAATAACGAAACCTCGTTTATTGCAGGCTTCTTTTATTTTCACTTAACTGTACTTGGCATCGGAAAGGGTCGTAATGTACCCCTCCAAAAAAGGCTCGATTTTCTTGGGAATTTCTGCTGTGAGTCGCCGTGCACTCTGACTATGAGATCACTCACTACTGGTCTGTCACCTCGCGCCACAGTTCAGCTGTCGTGTGACTCCTGACGCACATGTCACTCAAATTCGTTATCAGAGATCGGAAACAACTCTGTATGTTTATTTCGCGACACCCTTAATACCACGACTTCATTCTCCCCAGTTTATAGACGTTGCTATAAGGCAGGCATGTTCAGCGCGGGCAATTCTAGCCTTTAAACGAGGTGTAACAGTGACGTAGAATCTCAGAATCGCATGCAGACACACGCTTAAAATATATTCTACGTCACTGCAATGGAGCATAAGCGGAAATCATCAAATGAAAAAACCATAAAATATTCTGCTTGTTTCTTAGTTACGGTTTCAGACAACACATCTCCAAGCTTCTCCTTTAAAAATATACGAAACATCCCATACCTAGCTCTTTGTGATTTCTGCTGATTTATTTCATTTCGGAAGCTTTATTCTATTATACCTAATAAGTTTTCAATTCTGCTCCAAATCTTAACAGTTGCTCTCTATGACTGCAAATTCATTTTAAATATCATAGTCTGTATAATTTCTCTTAAAGAAAATATTTTCAACTGAACGTGAAAATAGGCAGTCTTCTTCAAATTAAAAACAATCCGGAACTAATTATGTGGGCCTACTGTTTTCTTTATAATCAGCTAAAACGGGCAGATTAATTAACTTTTTCAGGAACAGCAGCGAAGAGCGTAAAACAATATTACTGTAGTAAATATTACTTAATTAAAGCATGAATCGTTTTAATTACTTAAGCAATATATTAATTCCGCTGTAGATCTGCTTCCAAATTTATTTTAAGATTTTGATCACGAAACTGACCAGAACAAACTTTTGATGGCACCAATTATGAGGAAGAAGGACGCCCATTATTTCCGTCCGTTGTCTTTGAGAACGTTTACGTTTACAACGAAATATCAAATCTTGCTTCCTGCTACACTGGTCAACAGTCATTTTGCGCCAGACATAAAACTAACAAATTATTACTAATTTTGACCTTCTGAATTAAAAAATAACAAGCAAAATGTTCCATCAGTTAGGGTTTTCGAGATGCACAATATCATTCATTTTCTATGCATTTCATTTCGTGAAAAATCACCGTATTTCGTGTGTAACTATTTTCTTTTACAAATGTGAAGACCCATTATATGAAAACAATATTAGTATAAGTAGACCACCATGTTAGAAGCACTTGTAGAAACGGAAATTATTTTATTGCCCTTTTACGAGTCTATTTGGAGGGGATGAAACAAGTTCGCGATATGAATTCGCTTGAGTTTACTTGATTTTACTTGAGATGTGTATTTCTTTCACTGTGAACTTTAATGACATATTTTGCAATAGATCACCCTGTCAAAACCACTTCTAGAAGCGGAAATTGTTTCATTGCCCTTTTCAGTTCAATTTGGAGGGAGAGAAACAGGTTCGCCATATGAAAACGCTTCAGTTTACCATGAGATTTCGGTGGTGTTAGTATTCTGTGTAAGACGTGTATTTCTTTAAAACGTGCTTTAAAGATAATATTCAAAGTACGGATGGTTTACATGTGCGGATTTGAATGTTGTAGCATTACTTCTTGGAATGCAATTAGGCTACACAAAATGTTGCTGCTTTCTGTGAGGACAGTCGCGCTCGACGTAAGCATTATAAAATAACAGTATGGCCAACACGACAATCACTAGAGCCAGGGAAGAAAAATATTTTACATCAACCTCTTGTACCTCAAATAAAGTAATTTTACCCCCTTTACACATTAAGTTAGGGTTAATAAAAATTTTGTTAAAGTGATGAATCGTGAAACTGAAGCATTTAAACATAGCTATCCAGGAAAAATTTCCTCCTATTAGAGACTCAAAAATAAAAGAGGGCTGGATTGCATTCAAAGAGGTTGTATTACATTTTCTGGGTAACCGTAGAAGTCAGAACTATGAAGAACTTGTGCAAAATTTACTATTGGCATATGAAACTATGGGTTGTGACATGTCCCTGAAAATTCACTTCCTTCACTCCCATCTTGACTTTTTTCCCCGAGAATTGTAGCGAATTCAGTGATGAACATGGTGAGCGCTTTCATTACAAAATTTCAACTATGAAAAAAAGGTACCAAGGACAGTGGAGTACCAATATACTAGCAGACTATTCTTGGACTTTAGCTTGTGAAGTACCTGATGCACAGTGTAAAAGAAAATGCAGAAAAGGAAAGCTGTAATTTTCTGAACAGTGAGTATTTAACCTTATTGTCATTATATAAAGCAGTATTTTGAATAGATATAAATTCGAAAATTTCTCAAAAACCGTAGGCCTAACCATTAACTGTTTTTATTGTCATATTCGTATTCAGGAGGTTCAAAGTAGCCTATATACAAAACATGTATCACATGCCCAGCGCAAAAACAAAAAAGTTACAATTTGTTACGCATTGCTATCAAAAAAATTATTTTCAAAAACATCTACAGCGCACAACCGTCATGCAATGATTAAGCCTAAGTATCTGACTCATAAAATCCAAGGATAATTACATTAAGATTTATTCAAGTCATGTCGAAATTTATGTTGTTCTCGAACGATGTAAAAATAAAAATTAAACTTAGGTAGGATATTTCCACCGACGTTCTATTTAATTTTGTGTAGGGCCTACAAATGAGAGCACTTAACAGTCAATCATACCCTCCTCCCCAAAAGAAAAACCTTCTCTTATGTTAATACTCATATGAAAGATTAACATCAACTGTCGAAACTGTATTTTCTTCTTACTGAAGATGGAGATGAAAACACAATAACACGGAAAAGTGTTACACTTATGCAGTGGCTAGAAATCTGATCCTGGGGGGCAACTTGCTATGAGACGAGGTAATGTAGCCTACATATAAAAGAGCTTGGAACTATGCTGAATACTTCCTTATTGGGACTGATGACAGATAACTGGTAGGATGACGGCGGGGTAAACTGAATACTCCGAGGAAAGCTCCTCCGACATTCTTTGTCCACCATAAATTTCACGTGGATTCGCTAGGAAGGCTGAAATTTCAACCGTTCGGCTTAGCTATATGCATCTAATTTGTATTATCATTTTTGTAGACAATTCTCGACATCCAACATACTAGTGTGGTTATCTGCAATGTCGTGTTAAAACCGGCGATAAAAATTAAGTCAATTTAAGTCAATTTATTCATTCCTTCAAGCCACTTTCAGATAACGCACTTCTGTCCTTTTTGTTGTATACATAATGCCATTTTTGAAATTGCAAGTTACGGGTCTAGGAATTCACGTCACCGGAGATGTCGTCATTATACCTTCTTGTCATCGTTTACATTTTAGTCACCGGTGTTCTCGTCACCGATTACATTTAATACTTTATTAATGTTTTATTGAAAAAATTTAATGAGATTTAAATTTGATTGTAAGGTTTTCATGGTTACTCATATAATTTAAGTATGAGATTTAAATGGCATTGTAAGGTTGTTTCCGTGGTTACGTATATAAATATAATGATATTTAAATGTCACTGTAAGGTTGATTCCGTGGTTACGCATAACTTACAAGTAAAATGAGAGTTAAATGCCATTGTCAGGTTGTTTCCGTGGTTACACATATAAATATAATGATATTTAAATGTCATTGTAAAGTTGTTTCCGTGGTTACGCATATCTTAAGTAGCCTATAATGAGATTTAAATGTCATTGTAAGGTTGTTTCCGTGGTTACACATATAAATATGATATCTAAATGTCATTGTAAGGTTGTTTCCGTGGTTACACATATAAATATAATGATATTTAAATGTCATTGTAAGGTTGTTTCCGTGGTTACGCATATAAGTATGAGATTTAAATGCCAATTGTGGGGTTGTTTCCGTGGTTACGCATATAAATAAGATAATTATTTAAATGCCATTGTAAGGTTGTTCCCGTGGTTACGCATATAAGTATAATTGAGATTTAAATGCCAATTGTGGGGTTGTTTCCCTGGTTACGCTATAAATATGAGATTTAAATGTAATTGTAAAGTTGTTTCCGTGATTACACACATATAAGTATTTGGCAACAGAAATTTAAGTGTAAGGTGACGTTCTTACTTATTTTAGTTATTATCAAATTTATTGTATTGATAAAGCATCACGAAAGGAAATTTCGATTCAATCGAAATATTAGGGGCTTTATGGTTATTGCGAAGGTCACTCCCCACCCCGTGAAAAGAAAAAAGTGGAGGATTTACACACGATTAGTAGGACCGCAGAAAGATACCCTGATTATAAAGAAGATGGTGATGTTCTCACATACCTCAGAGCCATCGGACAATTTGGGTGGCAATTTTGAAACATAAATCATAGGCTATAACATTTTATGCTGTGTGGAAATTTTGAAACCTTAATCACATAACATTTTATACAGTGTATCTATGGTATGGTATCAGTGTACGCATAACTGCACGCATTGTATTCTTGACCTGACATAATTAGGAACATTAAATCCAGACGTTTGAGATGGGCAGGGCATGTAGCACGTATGGGCGAATCCAGAAATGCATATAGAGTGGCCGGAAGGAAAAAGACCTTTGGGGAGGCCGAGACGTAGATGGGAAGATAATATTAAAATTGATTTGAGGGAGGTGGGATATGATGATAGGGACTGGATTGATCTTGCTCAGGATAGGGACCTATGGCGGGCTTATGTGAGGGCGGCAATGAACCTCCGGGTTCTTTAAAAGCCAGTAAGTAAGTAAGTAAAAATGTGCCTCCTAATTGACAGGTCTTTCAATAAATGTTAATGGCAGGTTACTGAGTAGTAAAGATTTCAAAATCATGAATTGATTTTGCCTCATCTTGTATAAGTATAGTGATTCGTTTATGTTTTTATGAAGCTTGCACTGTGGACGTTATCAGTTAGGAAGCTGGCGAATAGGGGGGTGGTTTAAAGTCGCTTTGGATGAGTAACAGTTGATGCATTTGTTTTGCCGATGAGGTGAGCCCCGTATAATATGCTTGCATGATTTCAGTACGTAATATTATAAACTTAGATAATATCTTTCACTGCATGAATCAAAGAAAAGTCTTTTTATAGTGCCGCAATCAATATTAACAACATTTTCTTCATGTAGGCTAATTTATTAGAGCTGTAATTTGAAATTTTTCCATTGCTGACAAAGTAATAAAAAACTCTCAAGTGTTAAAGATTCGATATGTCTGCGTTTTCAGGTGAACAATACAAGATGGCAAGAAGAGTATCCTACACTTCGAGGTGGTTGTACCCCAGGGTATAAGTCACAGTCGCATTTGTCGCATTTTGCTACTCGACTTCTAAAAATGCAACAAACTTTGGAACGAAGATGGTAATGGAGAAAATGAAATCAGAGATGTGTTTGAACTAATCTGAATTTAAATGAAATGCTAATGGCATGGGCAATGTTAAAAAAGGTATTGAGCAATAGATATTCAGGAATTGATTTCAAAGAGTTGTGCAATTCATGTAAGTTAAGTGAACAATTTCTTCTATTTGATTTATATAATTCCACCGCATACTGTAAATTGTGAGCGAGCATTTTGTTGCGTGAATCTTGTAAAAACTGGAATTAAAAACCGTCTTTCAGTAAAAAGAGTTAGCACTCTGCTAACAATAAATCTTGAAGGGTCTACTAGTAAAGAATTTTTAATGTTTAGAGTGCCCATAAAATAACATATTTTAATGTGATGTAAATTCAGCAGTAATTGATTCTAAACATACATACGTCTAATGATTTAGGCTACTTACATAAGTATAACTTATCTAGAGTGTGATAAGATGGACTGAAAGTAATAAAAGTACAAGGAACAAATTACGTACCGTACTGTAAGTTTTTCTTTCTGCATACTGTAGGCTATTAATTTTATTTTCTGCACAACTATTTATAATATTGAAAACGCATTTCGCAATTTGCACAAATATAATTTTTCATTTGTGCATTTTTGCGACAATTATTTATTTTCTAGCTTAAACCCTGCTGTACCCACATAACTGACCACCGTCTTTTTTACCTCAATAGGATGGAAAATCCTAAGCTGCAACTTTTCTCAATAATGAATAGTTGCTTATATTTATAAACTTCTTTGCCTGCTTAATAAACACGTATTTTCAATAAGAAACATTGCATGCAATGTAGCTACAATATGTTTCCAGTAATATTCGAAACTGACTGTAATGCGATTTGTACAAACGTTAATAGAATCTATAAATTTCAACCGATTGTGCTAATTCTTTCAGAAAGTGTTAAATTCGTATGTCTACACCAGTATTATCATAGGTTTCGAGGTTCGATGCATACTTACTTACACATGGCTTTTAAGGAACACGCAGGTTCATTGCCGCCCTCACATAAGCCCGCCATCGGTCCCTATAGTGTGCAAGATTAATCCACTCTCTATCATCATATCCCACTTCCCTTAAATCCATTTTAATATCATCCTCTCACTACGTCTCGGCCTCCCCAAAGGTATTTTTTCCTCCGGTCTCCCAACTAACACTCTATATGCATTTCTGGATTCGCCCATACGTGCTACATTCCTTGACCATCTCAAACATCTGGATTTAATATTCCTAATTAGGTTAAGTGACGAATACAGTGCGTGCAGTTCTGCGTTGTGTAACTTTCTCCATTCTCCTGTAACTTCATCCGTCTTAGCTCCAAATATTTTCCTAAGAACCTTATTCTCAAACACTCTTAATCTCTGTTCCTTTATCAAAGTGAGAGTCCAAGTTTCACAACCATACAGAATAACCGGTAATATGACTGTTTTATAAATTCTAATTTTCAGATTTTTGGACAGCAGACTGGATGATAAAAGCTTCTCAACCGAATAATAACACGCATTTCTCATATTTATTCTGCGTTTAATCTCCTCCCGAGTGTCATTTATATTTGTTACTGTTGCTCCAAGATATTTGAATTTTTCCACCTCTTCGAAGGATAGATCTCCAATTTTTATATTTCCATTCCGTAGAATATTCTGGTCACAAGTCATAATGATAAAAGTTACTTTGTCTTTTCGAGATTTACTTACAAACCTATCGTTTTACTTACTTCATGTAAAATTTCCGTGTTTTCCCTAATCGTTTGTGGATTTTCTCTTAACATATTTACGTCATCCGCATAGACAAGAAGCTGATGTACCCCGTTCAATTCCAAACCCTCTCTGTTATCCTGAACTTTCCTAATGGCATAAGCTTATTTTGGAGCAAAGTTAAAAAGTAAAGGTGGTAGGAGGTTCGATGCAAAGAAAAGAAATTATGAAAATTTATTTTTCGCGTGATTTTCCAATATGAAAACATGAATAAAAATTACAAATCCCAACAGATTCTTCTAATTCCTTAAAAAAGTGTTAAATTCATATGTGTGCAAGCATATCTATGAAAAGTTTCATGATCCCATGCAGAGAAACATAAGTTTGTTAGTGTGTAACTACGAAATGGCTGTCAGCAGGAAACAAAAAAAATATGTAATCATGATCTAGGCTACCACTTACAATAATATACCCAAAAAGATTATGACTAAGGCCCGGAAGCTCATGTCCTAAAATATTACTAAATATGCACTCAAATAAGCCCTTAAAAGTGCAAAATACTTATGTCAATAAAAATACACTAATAAGTGAATGGAAATTAAGTTGCGTGTAACAGTACATATGCTAATGAGTATGAACTTACAAAATGCCTTAGATTGAAGCAGACAGAGTGGTTCCGTTGCCTAAAATCAGCGAAAAGTTGCAGTTCACAACCAAAACGTGGCGAGGTTCAGATACTGCGTCTGTCACCTCTGAAGATGCTTTTGTATCGTGACACTTCTTTCAACTTCACACAAGGAAATTGGGGCTTATTCAAATGAAGTTAATCGTCCCGAAGTTATTCTTTTGGTGCGTTGGAGGATTTTTCTTCGAGAATGTCTGAAATATCGTACAACTGTTGGTATCCAGAATTTTTCTTTTAATGTTAGTCACTTTTTCCTTTACTTTTGGCATATACTGCCAGGAACAGAACTCAGACTAGATTTCGTTTCTTGAAAACCGGCTAGTGACACATGTAAGGGAGTGCCAACAATTTCCAGCACTGTAATTGCTTTTGGGGAGTAAACCATAAAAATGCGCAGGTAGGCTATATAAATAAGATTCCTCTCCAACTATTGCCAGTATATTTTCAGCTGTCTCAATAGACGAAGCATTACTAGAATCTAATAAATTAACTAGTTCTTTAACTGCTTTCAGATGATAATGCATTTGTAAAAATGACGAAAATGTGCACTTATATGCACATAAAACCATGCTTAATAAAATAAAAAAATATGTAATAATCTAATAGTTATACCTCCCTGCAAGCATGCACATATTATATGAACTTCTAAGCCCTAATTATGACACCTATTGTATTTGCTATGATGTTTGTCAAGGTCGGTGCTGTCTTCACCATGCCTGCAAATCTAATTAGCTTTTGGCGCGAAAAGTATATTCTTACAGCAAACATAGTATAATTCAAAGTCAGTATTTTACGACTATAATATAAGGGCTTTCAAGCACTAGCTGTCATCCCTGCTTGGAATGTGATTACGGTCTTCAATTGTGGCAAGAGTTATTTATCATATTTGATTCAAAAATGTGATTCTATCACCTAACTGTTCTATATGCTTTAAATTGAATAGTAATCTGTATAGCTCTATGTTTGTAATTTGAAGTAATTTGCATGATATGTATTACCAATTTCTGTATATCTCAACCAATTGAATTGTTTATGTCTTAATTTGAAGTAACTTACTTGCTATGTATTATATTTTATAGCTAAACTGATGAATAATTGTTTGCGTTTGTAAATTTAATAATCTGATTGGCTATGTACTGTATATTTTTAGTAGAGTCATCGATGTAGCTCAGTCGGCAGACTCGCTGGCCTGCTGATCCGGAGCTGCGCTAGGGCTTGGGTTGGATCCCCCGTTTGGTCTCATTGATTGGTTTCTTCCGAGGTTTTCTCCACCCGTCGGACTGATGCCGGGTGGTTTATGGCGAGACCTCGGTCTCATTTCATTTCACCCTCTTTGGTCTGATTACCTGGTTGGGTTTTTTCCGACGTTTTCCCCAACCATAAGGCAAATGCCAACAACAAATTCACAATTTGGGACATCTGGCCGAAATCTACGGCTGACTACTAGGATCCAGAATACAAAGCAGAGGTTAAATGAAAAATAAAATATGATTGCGGAGAGAATACGGAACAATGATACATTTAAAAATAAAGTACAATTTGAGTTCGGAGAAACTTGAGATGAAAATACATTGAAGAGTAATGAAATGAAGTGAAAAAAAATTACATAGTATTATACAAGTGATTGTGTAAAATGGATAATGAATCTCTCAATACCATTAGACACATTTTGTTAATGTCCTCATTAGAAAATTTAAGAGAAAGGAGAATGGTTTTGGTTAACTTAAATGAAGTTCCCCTAGAGCCAAAAAGAAGTCCTTTCACTTCCCATGTATTAATATTCATTTTGTATCTCTCACTGAAGTGAGGAATACATGGGTTGTAAATAGACTTCTTTTCATTGTTAACGTTATTGGCTTGTTGATCATCATCCTCGAAACGGACAGTGGGGTCAAGAATCTTTTGGCGAATCCTCGGACCTCACCTCATCTCACTACATTTCGCCAAAATATTGTAAAAAATTGTAGAAAATTGCAAAATTGTAAAATAATTTACAAAATTTGTAAAAATTGTAATTGTAATCTTGTAAAATTTTGACTTGTTCCACATCTTAAAGCTTCATTGCTAAGTAAGATTTATGGAATATAATACTGTAGATGAAATGAAATGAAATGAAAAAAGGGATATTCAGAAAACAGTAGGCTACTGAACTTAATACTTAACATAATGGCTATACTATTGGCTGCATATGACGCAATGAACTGTGAATGCCATAGACGATCTGGAATCCACGTGACATTATCCTCCGTAACCACAGGGCGGGATAGAGTGCTTAGAAAGTGATTTTTATGAACGCCATGAAATTATTTAGCTACATTGGTGGGACTTCTGGAGAGACGTCGAAACTCCAGACACATTTATTGCTTGCTCAATACGGACGGCTCTCATGTGACGTACTTCCTTTTGAAAGAACCAATTACGTCATGGCAGAAAAGATATGAGCAATGAAGCAATGATCCCCTCTTGTATAAGAGCGATACGAAGATAGACAACTGGAATGTCATTGGCTAATGGAGAATACATTATATTAATTATAATTACTCAATGCGTATGAGGTACAGAACAAAATGGCGGGCAACGTCCTTCCGAATCATTCGCCCACGAGGGTTATAAGAACAGACTGTCTGTATGCCAGAGGCATTAATGGTAATATTTTTGATAAAATAATGAAATGTTTATGGTAACTTTGGTACCTTAAATTTTAATTTAGACATAAGTTAAGAGGGTTCTAACAAAAGTAGTTTGTTCATAGGTGAGGACTTTTTTTTTTTTTTTTTGCTGGTGTATAAATGTGTGAAAAACTTCGTATGCTTTCTTAAAATCAGCGTACTTTCCCAATCCTTGGTTATCAAAACTGAGAGCAATGGGACAAATGTGCAGCAGGGCAGGGCCACGCCTGTCTCGCGTGGTCAGGAACGAACTGTTGCTAAGGGACTTTGACGGATGTATGTCGTGTTTATCACAGCCATGTCTGCTAATGTTTGGCCAGATTTTAACATGAAGACACTAATTGCGCAATAGTTGGGGTTGTCTGAGTTACCCAAATCGGAATTGTACCGGCAAATAAAATAGCCCAAGCATAAATAAAAGACAGTCTCTCGAAAAATCTACCCGAAACATGCGCCCTAAGTCTGAGGAAAGTACAACAGAATGCTGGAGGTTTTTTTGTGTCTTCGTAATTGCATAAAATAAAATCGTCATCAACTTATTATGTAATTTGTGCACAAAAGAAAGCAAATGGTCCATTTCAAAGCGAATTATTACGAGCAATTTCTTTATTCTTACCTTGTAATAGGCTGCAGTTCCATGTCGTGTTGGGGGTTTGGGTTGGTGTGATACAGAGATTAGAGGAGACAGTCAGAGATCGGGATTACACCAAATCTTGAGATTTTTATAGAAATTGCAACCCGAGGACTGTCCCGCGCTGTGGTACACTGCATGGTAACATAACACTACAGTACGTCATAGCTAGGCTGTTGGTTGCTTAGCGATTGCGAGCGGTGGGAAGCGAGGGGGGACTGCGACCTTCAACGAAGCGAAATCCTCGCTTAATACATATTTACGCGCAAAAATTCCGACTCATTATATCAAATACGCGTAATAAACCCCCATTGAAAGTACAAGTAGCCATAAACAAGTAACATTGAAAGATGCAACTAAATGAAAAAATTAACTGAAAGTGAAAAAGTCGGGATTGTCGGAGGAGTGGAGGGGTGGGCGTGCGATCAACATGGCTGGCCTTGCAGCAGTGGCAGCGCTCCTAGTGGATATTGCGCGAAACAGAATCAGCAAACTATGATGCCATGACGTGGTGGGGAGGGAGGACGGACTGGATACAAAATGGCCGACTGCCGACTTCACGGCCAAGCGACTCCGTCTTCCATACTTTGACGAAGTTTTATGGACTTGATTTACGTATTCTGTATATATTAATAGCTTCATTTTATATAATTTTCTATAGCGAAACTGTTAATAATATAAATCACTGCGGCCGAACTCGTTTTTATGCCGACAGTTTCAAAATTTTATTTTAATAATTTCGAGAAATTTATTCGCAAAGTCAGTTAAAATTAAGCATATTTTAAGCGATTAGTACACAGATGTCCAGAATATTTAAAAAATAATTACAATTTAATGCAAACAAATAAAATACACATGATATTCATCTCTTACAATAAGTTATATTTTTGCAAAAGTCAGGTCAAATTTTATTTAGTAATTATTATAAAAATGGCATAGGAATGGTAATCAATCTCTTTCATTTAAAATAAATCTCATATTAATCTCAAAAATGATAAATTATTATGATTAAAATGCGACACAATTTAATTCAATCAAATTAAATACACAAGATCTTCGTCTCTTACAATAAGTTACATTTTTGCAAAAGTCAAGTTAAATGTTATGTAGTAATTATTATAAAAATGGTATAGGCCTATTCAATCTTTCGCATTTAAAAATAAATCGAATATTCACCTCAAAGATGATAAATTATTATGATTAAAATGCCACACAATTTAATTCAATCAAATAAAATATACAAGATGTTCGTCTCTTACAATAAGTTACATTTTTACAAAAGACAAGTTAAATGTTATGTGGTAATTATTATAAAAATGGTATAGGAATGGTATTCAATCTTTCTTATTTAAAAATAAATCTCATATCCACCTCAAAGATGATAAAATATTAGGCCTAAGTTATGATTAAAATGTGACAGTCGCAAGATTTATATTTGGGCTATTAAATTTAACATCATACAGCAAAATTGATTAAAAATCATTATTTAGAGAGAAAATATAAAGGTTCAATCTGTGTTTTTTGTTGTTTATTCATTTTTTTATTTTTATACTTATTAATAAAAATTTTGTGGAATGGCCCCAGAGCACAAGTAACTTAGGGTGCTAGAGAGATTAAAAAAATGTATGTAGGCCTATCTTTGTTCTAGTAATAAATATATTACGCCTATTATACAACAGGACCTGCATAGTATCTTCAACATAATGCAACAGAATTTCAAAGAATGGCATTCAGGTATACGACTAACCTTCAGGAAGACATTCCATGTGACGGGTACAGATTTGGTCTCAAAATTACTTTCATTGTTCTGTGTGACGCATATTGAGAATAAGCTTAAAGGCCTACTCAATTAGGCTATAACTACATAAGTTTTATGATTTCAAACTTCATTGACTACTTATAAAAATGCTAATAAAATTTTAAACATCCGAGGTTTCACAGCAATGCTCAGCTATTACTACAACTAAGTAAGGTCTATGTGAATTTGAAGCAATATTAGCAAAGTTTTCTTCTAAAGCAAACAATAATGTCACAAGCTGATAGCACATTGCTTTTACTTTATTCGGTATTGAAGGCTATGTCCTGACTGACGTTCGGTTTTCCAAAATATTGTAACTAATTAAAAAACCCCTTTTGAGCACCTTCAGTAGTGTGAAGTAATGTTACCTAAGCACTGTAGAAGAGGTAGAAATTAAATTGCTGTAATTATGACCTCATATATTTATTCTACATCTACACTTAGCCTACGCAAACTTTATTCCATTTGCTACTTGAGAAGGCAGCACGAATAAGTTTAATGTCTATATTTTTTTCAAAAATAACTGTATTAATTACATAGCCTACGGTAAAAATTATCTTCTGTATAATTAAAAATTATGTTCTCCATAATTCAATGATAACTCAATTCGAAGTAATAAATTCTTCGAACTTAAAATCAATGTCTGGCAAAACCTTCAGCAATTCAGTTCATGGAAGGTGAATGAACTGAAGATGAGTCATAGGTACTATGACATCATCTATTTAAGCGTACTTGTTTACAAAAATTAATTGTATCAAGTCATATTAATTGTTAAACTACAAACATTTTCATTACGGTACATATCACTATTAATTAAAGTAGCCAGTATCACAATGTGATATTTATTTTTTATGATAAATTATTTTATTTCTAAAACTCTAATTCGGTTATGGTTCACCATCACATCTCTGTATTCGGGCTCTCCATAACCTTCTAATTACAATTTAAAATATGACTTTCATTGACGTGAGCTGTCTGCTTATTTTTTCTCTATTGACTATCTACTCTCCTACTTTGAAATCTTTCACATCTTTCCAATGACCGTCTGAACACTTCTTTGTCTATTTACATTTAAGTACTTACTCTCCTTAAAATGTCCCTGATTGCAGAGCGTTCTTTACTAACACTTTCTATTTTAGTAACCTTTCACTTCCATCTCCAATTTACAGTCACTTCTAATTCCCCCTGTCATCTCCCTTATCGTCCAGTACTTCACTAGTGACTAATTCACTTCATCCTCTGATTACCTTCTGTTAGTCACTATTATAATATGTTACCCTCTATTGACCATCTCCTCCTATCTTGAAATCTTTCACATCTTCCCAATGATCGTCTCAACGCTTATTTCGTCTATTTACGTTGAAGTACTTTCTCCCCTCCCATCGTTTAAATTTTCTCTCATTGCACACTATCCTTTACAAACACTTCCTATATTAGTAGCAACCTTTCATTTGCATCTCCAATTTACAATCACTTCCAATTCCCCGTCACTTTCCTTACCGTCTATTACTTCACTAGTCACTAATTCACATTTTATTAACTTCATCCTTAGATTACTTTTTGTCAGTCACTAATATTGTTTGTACACTTATAATATATTACCCTTTATTGACTACTTCCCTTCTACCTTGAAATCTTACACATCTTTCCAATGATATCCTCAAAGCTTCTTTTGTCTATTTACATTGAAGTACTTCCTCTCTTCCTAACGTTTAAAATTTCTCTAATTGTACACTATCCTTTACAAACACTTCCTAATTATATTAGTAACCTTTCACTTCCATCTCCAATTTGTATCACAATATAACAAACAGATGTAATAATTCATTAGTAAGTTATTGATTAAAGTATTATCAGTCTAGGTCTGGAAACAAAATACCTATTAAGTTATATGTGGACTACATTAATTTCAAACGTAACAGAATCTATCAATAGGCTGCGTATCCTAAATAAAAGGTAAAAGAAAATATATACTTCACCATTAGAGCTCCTAGAGTTGGATGAAAGGAAAAAGTTAAAGTACGTATTCCCTTGATTTTCAGTTATGTGTAGGAAGATTATGTTGATATTTTAGGTCATTTTGTAACGTGACAAGTAATGCTATATCAGAATTAATAACATTTGAACACAGAAAGCGCTATTAGGCTATTTGTCATTCAAATTATGCCGTGGAATGTTGGTAATTCTAAAACTAAAATAAGTACAAATTTGTATCACAATATATTCTAACAAACAGATGTAATAATTCATTAGTAAGTTATTGATTAAAGTACTGTTAGTTTATGTCTGGAAATAAGATATTAAGTTATATGTAGACTCCCTTAATACATTTTAAAGCAATTTATTACGATTATATTGTTATTTATAAACATACTGCATTAATTTCAAACATAATAGGATCTATCAATATGCTACATACCCTAAATAAAAGATAAAAGAAAATATATACTCCAACATTAGAGCTCCTAGAGGTGAATGAGAGGCAAAAGTTAAAGTACGTAACTTATTCCCTTGATTTTCAGTAATGTGTAGAAAGATTATATTGATATTTTAGGTAATTTTGTAACGTGACATGTAATGCTATAACAGAATGAATAACATTTCAACACTATTAGACTATTTGTTAATCAAATTATGCCGTGGAATGTTGATAATTCTAAAACTAAAATAAGTACAAAGAGAATTTCACAGAATTTTGTACAGTAAATGCATTTAATGTTATAAAGGAACATAACATTCAAGGCAATGATCTGTTGTTTACGCGACGGAAAATGCATTAGTTATTCCAGAACTATGAAAGCGATCAGAAAGGCAGATATGAACTAAGTTGTACCTCATCTATATTGGGAATAGGTTATGAATGCCGCTCCCATACCAAGGAATGGAATTCAGACGCAGCTATTTAAATTGTGTCACTGAATAAGAGAAATAAACACGCTGCTAGTTTAAAATGAGGAGTTAATTTAAGATTCAACACAGAGCATGGATACGAAACATGTTATGGTAGGTTACTGAAGTCTGTAGATCTATTCCAGCGGTGCCACGAAGTCAATAAATAGATCCTAGCAAAGTCGGATTCAATACAAAAAACAGAATATCAAACTGAAATATATATGACATGAATAATCTTATACCTATAAATACTGAAGACGCATGGTCACTCGTAATATACTAAAAAAATTTGTTTTAATATAATTTGTAGCATATGTTTGTGTAGGATATGTTGATATTACACTGAAGTCCAAACTACCTTTTAAAATAAGAAGAGTAGTCCAGTATTAAAAGACACTAAAGAAGGAATCTTTTAGATAAATTCCACTGAAACAAAACACGAGTCGTAAATTGCTATGGATATGGAATGAAGAAGTACAGTTTTATTCTGTTAGTACACGTTTAATTCTAAATCACTTAAGACATAAATGTATTGAAATAGCAATTGCCTTTTAAACGTCCCAAAAACCGAGGAAGATGCAAATACAATGGATTTAAATAAAACATTGGAAAATGTTCGTGTATTTTCAAAACTGTGAATTAAACGAGTTTCATATAGTCTATTATCCTTGTTAAAATTGTAGGTTAGTGATGAAAATTACTGCTATTTAGAGCATCTACTTCAATTGTGGATTCGAACTTTCTCAATGATCTAGTATTTCGTTGTTGTTCCTGCAATAACTCCTACTGTGGACCATCTTTTGTTTCATTGTCCAGTATTCGGAAACAAAAGATTTATTTTGGTCGGAAATTTATTACATTTTTGTAATATAATATATGACAAACCACTATTAAATTTGTTCACAAAAACGTGCTGTTATAAAGAGTTTTGTAATTTTATATGTAATATATTTAAGAACTTGTAAATAATTCAATGATTGTAGTAGATATAAGTAAGTGTTAATTTTAAGTACCAAGACTGGGGTACCCACGTCAATGTAATTCCATATGTAATATATTTAAGAACTTTTAAATAATTCAAATTATTGTAGTAGATATAAGTGTTAATATTAAGTAGCAAGACTGGGTTACCCACGTCAATGTAATTCTATATGTAATATATTTAAGAACTTGTAAATAATTCAAATTATTGTAGTAGATATGTGTTAATTTTAAATAGCAAGACTGGGTTACCCACGTCAAATGAATTATCATTATAATAATATAAACTCAGGCTATAACTATAACCCTAATGTACTTTCGGGTAAAATAGGGTTCAAGGAATTGTATATTGAAATAAATAATTCCTATGTGCAAAATTAAAAATTTTCAGTAGGAAGAAAGAACGCATTTATTCAACCCATGGCAGCCGTACATAGGAGACTGTGAATTCTTACATTTTCGAAACAAAGAAATATAATTACATATAGGAGATTTTTATTGTTTGCTGTATCACTATTTAAGTTATTTGATAGAGCAAAAATCTGAAAATCGGTAAATGTCACATAGGAGTTATTGCAGGAACAACGATGATTTACGAAATGTCAAAATACAAGTAGAAATGCAGAAAATATAAAAACGCGACATGATAACCAATAATAATATTGAGAACTATATTATTACGCGGTTTAGCGTAACATCTCCTCGAAGCTCGCAGTCCCTCTTTTCGCTTTCATAAACTATTTGACGATCACAAGAGAACTGACGCGAGGTCACAATTTCAAATGCCTAGGTTTTGCTTAAAAATTAGATGGCTGGAAGCATTTTCCGTGTCGGGGGCAGCAGCTATTAGTAATTTGCAAGCAAGCAGTGTTATGCCCATGCCACGATGTAATTGTTAGTGAGTGCTGTACCTACTGGCCGGGATCCGTCGCCGCCACCGCTGCTGCCTCACTACTGTTCACAGCAACTTCTCGCCACTCACTCTCGCTTATGGGGGCACAGAATGGGGGAGCCCGGGGCCACCGTGCAGGGGGCTCAAAATTACAACAGACCTTCGTCTCTTTTCTCAGGTTCTACGCCCCAGATATTAAATTTTCGACATGTTCCCTAACAATAAATCGAAGGGCTGACACTATTTTCCGCTTTCCCACAATATATTACCCATTACTTTCACTGTTTTACATACAGATCACAAAATTCGATAAAGAGAATAATTAAAAATGAGTCAAGTAAGGGGTAGCTAAGTAGTAATTGTGAATAACTTAAGTTAAGGCAGTTATTATTCACTAGAATTCAGAGGAGAGCCAAAAATGAAATCGGTAACTTTCTGAGAGCCACATTGCATTTCATAGTATTAAATTCTTAACGATTCTTAATTATTATTAAATTATGTGACCTATTATTATCATTATCATTATTACTTCAATGTAAAGTAACAAAACTAACACATATTACTGGTATTTTGAAGTTGAAGGGCGGACCCTGCTACTCTTCTGCAAAATCATATCAGTATGAGCAGGTCCATTTGCTGTTTCGGATTTGGAAATTTAGAAAAAGTGTTCCATACAGCTAGAAGACACTCCTTAAGAAACTAGGCATCTGTAAACTGCCTAATTTTTGTTACGTGTTACGATGCTTTTTCTGTCAATTCGTTTTCATGTACAGTGAAATACGCTATATTAATTTCTTTTCCGATATATTACGGACATTTTGAACATTTTCAGTTACTCTATCCTTGACTGAAGTCGATGGATGGACTCTGATACTCTTCTCCAAAATCATATCACTACGAACGGGTAGATTTGTTGTTTTATTTACCTGTAATCCGTTTCGAATTTGGAAATTTAGAAAATAAACTGTTATATACAGCTAGAAGGCACTCCTTAACAAACCAGGCATCTGTAAACTGTCTAATTTTTAGTTTCATTTTGGAGATGCCGATAAGCTCACTGTATTATAATATCAATTTTTGTTTTCCACCTGTGCTTATCTTAATATTTGGATTTATATTAAGATAAGCACAGGTGGAAAACAAAAATTGATATTATAATGCCTAATTTTTGTTACGTAGTACGATGCTTTTGTTGTCTATTCGTTTTCATAGGCTATATTACTTTCTTTTCAGATATTACGGGCATTTTGAACATTTTTAGTTTTTCTATCCTTAGCGGAGAATGTTTTGGATACTTGTTATCAAAATTAACTGCACGGTACCGTAATGTCTATTAAGATAAAAACGTTTATAACCCATTATTATATAAGACATAACAAAGACATGAGACATGACACTACCTTTTTAAAAGATAACAAATACATGCCGTTGTTGAACACCTTTACTGGCAGTAATGATGCAAGGTAACCAAAGTTTTATCCAATTACACATCATTACAACTATTAAAAATAATTTTCAGAAAAAGAATAGTAATTTAACAGTAATATTAGTTCAAGATCCGCAATAAATGTCTTTGAGAGCCGCATGCGGTCCGCGGGCCGCGTAATCAGCACCACTGAGTTAAGACATAGATTTTTGTTAAGTAATGCGAGGATAGGAGAAGTGAATGGGATGTGAAATAAGTGGTTATAGAAATCAGAGAAAAAGAATTGAAATTGGATAGTAGGAAGAATGATGGGAGGCCGGAGGGAAAAAGACCTTTGAGAGGACCGAGACGTAGATGGGAAGATAATATTAAAATGGATTTGAGGGAGGTGGGATATGATGGTACAGACTGGATTAATCTTGCTCACGATAGGGACCGATGGCGGGCTTATGTGAGGGCGGCAATGAACCTTCGGGTTCCTTAAAAGTAAGTATGTAAGTAAGTAAGGAAGGAAGAATGATCTAGTAGGGAGTAAATAGATTTAAATTAGTCTATTAGGTTATAAATGAAGAGTACAATAGAATATGTTTAATGAAGAGAAGAAGAGATACACAGTAAAATGGATGGCATTAAGAAAGGGTGTAATTTAGGATTAGTTCCTGAATAGTAAGGAAAAAAATGATAGGATAAGTATAGTTTAATGAACTTAATAATAGCGAACTGAAGAAGCAAGTATTTCGAAAATACGGTAGCCTATTGTATTGTGTTATTTACATTTCATTATATTCGTACACCGCTTACCAGCTAGAATATGAAACATGTCAAAATATTCTTAATAGTACTACAAAGTATTAATTATAGTCACAGTCTAGTTGAAATAGCTTATATAGGTCTAGGCCTACAGCGGATCTTCACAATATATTAGTACAACACAAGGGGTTAGTATCGATACTTAATACAAGACAGAAATATTCATGCAATGTTGCTGAATGTAATAAATTCACTTGCAGAATAGAAGGCGAAAGACATTAGGCACTTTAATTCGGCCCTAAATAATCGTAAGTCCATGTAACTGGAACAATTGGTAATGGTGGCACCGTATAAAATGTGAGGTCCACCATGAGGCCTACATGTAAAGAGTTGCTTGACAAACATATATCATATCATATCATATCATATCATATCATATCATATCATATCATATCATATCATATCATATCATATCATATCATATCATATCGTATCATATATCGTATCGTATCGTATCATATCATATCATATCATATCATATCATATCATATCATATCATATCATATCATATATCATATCATATCATATCATATCATATCATATCATATCATATATCATATCATATCATATCATATCATATCATATCATATCATATCATATCATATCATATATCATATCATATCATATAAGTTATCATATCATATATCATATCATATATCATATCATATCATATCTCTCATAGGCCTATATTATACGTGTATATAAAAAATGTGAGGTCCACCATTACATGTAGAGAGTTGTTTGAAAAATTGATATCAATTACCATATTATATAGACTAGTTATATCATATATCATATCATAAATGTGAGGTCCACAATTACATGTAAAGAGTTGTTTGACAAATATATCTTATCAATTACCATATTATATAGACTAGTTACGTCATATATCACATCATAAATGTGAGGTTTACCATTGCATGTAAAGAGTTGTTTGACAAATATATCTTATCTATTACCATTTCATAAAGACTAGTCTATCATATCATAAATGTGAGGTCCACCATTATATGTAAAAAGTTGTTTGACAAATATATCATATCATACACTAGGCCTATATGATGATATAATATATCATATCATATAATACAGAGTCCGCAAAAAAAAAAAAAAAAAAACGTATAGGCCTACACTCTTTAAGGGACGAAAACTATTTATTACGTGTTTGTTTTACATTTAAATACTGATCACACATGTAGTACTGTCTTCAGTTACTTTAGATGTTCAAAATGTTCGCTTAAATGTGTGATCAGTATTTAAGTGTAAAACAATCACATAATAAGTAGTTTTCGTTCCTTAAAGAGTGAATACATTTTTTTGGCGGACTCTGTATATCATATCATACCATATAGGCTATAATAGGCCCTACTCGTATATCATAAACTATCATGTCATGTCATATCATATATCATATATCATATCATATCATATCATATCATATCATATCATATCATATCATATCATATCATATCATATCATATCATATCATATCATATCATATCATATCATATCATATCATATATCATATCATGTCATATATCATATATCATATATCATATATCATATCATATCATATATCATATCATATATCATATCATATATCATACCATACCATACCATATCGTATCATAATCATATCATATCGTACCATACCATATATCATAAATGTGAGATCCATCATTAATCTAAAGAGTTGTTTGACAAATAGGCTATATCTAATCAATTACCATATCATATAGACTAGCTATATCATATATCATATCATAAATGTGAGGTCCACCATTACATGCAAAGAGACAAATAGAGAGACTAGTGAATGCTTTGTATGGAGTGTGGCACTGTACGGGACAGAAACATGGACATTACGACGAGTGAAGAGAAGCGAACAGAAGTATTTGAAATGAGGATATGGAAAAGAATGGAACATGCGATGTGTACAGACAGAATAAGAAATGAGGCTGTGTTGGAATGAGTGGGTAAAGAATGATGCTGAAACTGATCAAGAAGAGGAAAAGGAATTGGTTGGGTCACTGGCTGAGAAGAAACTGCCTACTGAAGGACACATTGGAAGGAATGGTGAACGGGAGAAGAGTTCGGGGTAAAAGAAGATATAAGAGCATAGACGGCATTAAGATATATGGATCATATAAAGAAAAGGAAAGCAGAAAATAGGGAAGAGTGCAGAAAGCTGGATTTATAGTGAAAGATCTGCCCTTCGGCAGAACACTAAATGAATGAATGAATGAATGAATGAATGAATGAATGAATCATATAGACTAGTCTATCATATCATAAATGTGAAGTCCACCATTACCTATAGGCCTACATAAAGAGTTGTTTGACAAATACATAATATATCATATCATATCATATCATATCATATCATATCATATCATATCATATCATATCATATCATATCATATCATATCATATCATATATCATATCATATCATATCATATCATATCATATCATATCATATCATATCATATATCATATCATATCATATCATGTCATATCATATATCATATCATATCGTAAGTAAATTTACTGGACTGTAAAATAACTCCTGCGGGACAAAATTGCGGGACACCGGCGACGCTGATATAACCTCTGTAGTTGCGAGCGTCGTTAAATAAACCATAATTAATTAATTAATCATATGTTAGGCTATCATAGCCTACAGATCACAAAATGCCTGTGTTATTAAATTTGAGTTTTAAATGTACGCGCAACAGACAAACTGAACCGCAGATGAAAGTTCAAAACTCTTAGGGCCGTATTCATAGACATTCTTAGCGCGGGCTTTCGGTGGATGATCAGCGAACTAACGTTGTTCGTATTCATAAACCAGTGTTAGCGATATGATATGATATGATATGAATCCTGTTTAGCATGCTCGTAACGCGGGCTAGCGAAATGTCTATGAATAGCACCCTTTAAGATTTAAGAGAAAATCACAATGAAGTTACGCTACAGTTTGCCTTCACTGCGTCTGTAATCAACAAGAGTTTCCGAAACTGGAAGTTTTTTCAACGATTTTCAATGTTTCTATCTCAGACGACAAGCAGGCCTACCATATCCTCAGCACGAAAGGAACGTGCACCAATTGGGGACTTTCACATCTTCCAGGACGTTAATAGTCACTTATTACTCCGATCAATAGACATGTATTTCATTGAATAATTCCAAGTTCATTTCTCACAATTAGGAACCTAAATAAAACTAAATTGATTCGTTAATGTAATGATTAATTTTTACGTAGCCGACTTTGCAAGGAGACAGAGGGACCAAATGTTTGAGACTCTCACTAAAATCTTTCCATTATAAAATGCAATCATTCAATTAGTTGGATGCTGGCCGGAGATAAGACTGGTTGGCTGCAGTAATACTACTCTCTTCATCAGAATTATCAGACATCGCTACACATTGCAGTTATCGTAAAATAGACCGGTTCTGCTAAATTTCTCGTCATAAAAAGTATTTTCTCATTAACATGCCATTGCCACTCACGCCATAAGTTCCGTGGCTAAACCGTTCCTGTTCGAAGATCATGACGTAGGTTAACAGAGAACGTTTTATATATGCCTAATAAATTAAATAAAGGCCATTGTTTACCAATGTGGGTCGCATGTCACTCTTTATCTAGCTGAAATGCACGCATATGCAAAAAACACTTTGGAACCTTCATATTTTGTGTAACCGACGCCATTGCACCGAAATTTACAAATGATTCAGTAGCCGTACATATTTACTTACAAATGGCTTTTAAGGAACCCGCACGTTCAATGCCGCCCTCACATAAGCCCGCCATCGGTCCCTATCCTGTGCAAGATTAATTCAGTCTCTATCATATCCCACCTGCCTCAAATCCATTTTAATATTATCCTCCCATCTACGTCTCGGGCTCACTAAAGGTCTTTTTCCCTCTGGCCTCCCAACTAATACTCTACATGCATTTCTGGATTCGCCCATACGTGCTACATGCCCTGCCCATCTCAAACGTCTGGATTTAATGTTCCTAATTATATCAGGTGAAGAATACAATACATGCAGTTCTGCGCTGTGTAACTTTCTCCATTCTCCTGTAACTTCATTCCTCTTAGCCCCAAATATTTTCTTAAAACCTCATTATAAAACACTCTTAATCTCTGTTCCTCTTTCAAAGTGAGAGTCCAAGTTTCACAACCATATAGAACAATCGGTAATATAGGCCTAACTGTTTTATAAATTCTAACGTTCAGATATTTTGACAGCAGACTAGATGACAAAAGCTTCTCAACCGAATAATAAAGAACATTTCCCATATTTATTTTGCGTTTAATTTCCTCCCGAGTGTCATTTATATTTGTTATTGTTGCTCCAAGATATTTGAATTTTTCCACCTCTTCGAAAGATAAATCTCCAATTTTTATATTTCCATTTCGTACAGTAGGACTGGTCACGAGACATAATCACATACTTTGTCTTTTCGGGATTTACTTTCAAAGCTATCGCTTTACTTGCTTCAAGTAATGTTTCTGCGTTTTCTCTAATCGTTTGCGGATTTTCTCCTAACATATTCACGTCATCAGCATAAACAAGAAGCCGATGTAACCCGTTTAATTCCAAACCCTCTCTGTTAACCTGAACTTTCCTAATGGCATATTCTAAATACTGAGAACTGCGAACATTTAATATGAAAATCATAAAGAGGATTATTATTGACTGTCGCTTGTTACACTCATTCTCTAAAAAAAATTCCGATATCTGGGAATATCTGTGGGTTGCTAATAAATTGGAAAGTGATAAACGCAGCTATAACTTCCAATATCACAAGCTGCGAATGTTTTAGAAACTCGCACACGTTGCAACAAAACAGTTCAAAATGCGGTGAGATTAAAAGAAGGCCAACATTATGCTGTAATTTTCCCTCACATGCTTGTCGGATAAGTTATTGGATTAAAAATGTCTAAATACAATGAGGAGCTCGATTAATCTGGTAGTCCATATGTAAAAAGAAATCAAGCTTTGTCAAAGAGCAATGACGTGTCAAGTGCATACGCTCACATGATTCAGATTAGTCACTTTCCGCATTACTGAGAACTGACTGCATGTTCGCAAAATGAAACTTACGTACCCTGCTTCACTTAGTCAGCTCCAAATATTGGATTTATCCGTCACTATTCCTACACTGGCGCTACGGCTAAATCTAAACAGACCAACGACACCCTATATTGCGTCTTCAGATGGCATATTTTCGCACAGAAACAATGTAAGGTGGTTCTTGTTCACTGCTGGGGACTAACGGTTAGCACGTCTGATCGTGAAACGAGCGGGCTCGGGTTCAAATCCTGGTTGATACAAGTTACCTGGTTTGGGGATTTTCCGGGGTTTTCCCCTCAACCAAATGAAGCAGAATTGCTGGGTAACTTTCGGCGTTGGACTTTGGACTCATTTTTCCAACATTAATTCGCATATCATCATCAATACCATAGCCCGGTGTGTTCACGGTGCGGCGTGCTGTACAACTGAGGGGTGCTCTGCGATAACAAGGTATGTGTACGAAGTGGGTTTTTGGCAGTAAGTAAAAATAACATTGTTTTCATTAACAAAAAAAGGCCTTTGCAAATCTGCGTTTTTGAATTAGTATTAGGCTATTGATAGTTTATATGTAGGCCTATAAGTTTCATGTATTATTCGTCAAAAATCTCGTTAGTGAAAGATAGAGAAGAGTGACTGAGAACATTATAGGAGGCGAAGGTCCGTCTTGGGCTGTAGAGCCGTGCAAGAAGAAGAAGAAGAAGATATAATCATTGCTAATTCAGAAGGTAATTTACTGAAAATAGAAATATTTTCAATACAGAGTACTTATTCATAGCAAAAGATCTTGGAATGGAAATACCGACAGAGAAATCCAAATCAATGGCATTCCTAAGGCAAAATAGTAATTAATTACAAATTTTTAGAGCGAGTATCAAATTTTAATTATCTTGCGATATATCATATGAAAATGGAAAAGATATACACAAGAAAATCACAAGTTCACACACATTTTAGGAATACTGAATAATACTCTGAAACATAATTTAGTAGAAATCCTTATATAATTTATTATTATACAATTGTCCTTACTATAGGCCTACTTGTATACTATGGTAGTGAAATTTTGATTCTCAAACAAGAGGATAAATAGGGGTGAAAAAGTGTTGAAACAATTTTTTTTTCACAAGAACAGCGGGGTTGGCCTATACTCTTTTGAATTTAAAGAGGAACGAAGACATTCTAAGGGACTACATTGAAAGCTGAATGTTCTGAAAGCAAAATTAAGAACTACAAATCTAAATGGCTACACATTATCTCCAGAACGGACCAGAATCCCAAAGAACACGATCTCTTACATAGGCCTACCAAGAGGACATTGAAGACCAGACAGACCTCTTAACAACTGTTGGATGGGACCGAAACAAATCTACAAAGATCTAATTGGTGAAGGATGATGATGATTACGATGATGGTTTGGCGACGTAGTCAGCAGTCATCAGAGACAACTGTTCCAGATAATGAAAGACGAACAGAAGACAAAGAGACGTAGGTCTATGCTCAATCCCAAAAGACAGAAAACACGTTAGTGTGGGGCTTAACACACCGGCCCCGGCCGGAAGGGACCATCACAGGGGAAGTTGGGAGTGGGAATGTAGTAGAACTGATAAGAGGTGTTGACAGGCTAAAGGTTTGACCATTCAGCTACCGCAGGGGTTAATACAAATATGATGATTAGTTAATGTTTTTTATTAAGTTTGTGTTGTGGACGTTATCAGTTCAAAAGCTTGTGAATAGGGGAGTGGTTTCAAGTAGCTTTGGAGTGAGTAATAGTTTATGCATTCCTTTTGCATTCTTCACAGTGCCGATGATTTGATTCCCGTATAATATAGATATGCTGAATTAGCACCAACAGATAGTGTGCGTGTACTTTGAGGGATGCGCTTTGCGTGTGCATTTGTTTTCTAGTATACGAGTATAAACACTGAGGATTTCCGTACTGTATTAGTACATTAAATACTATTAAAAACAACTCAAAATAATAAATTTTTGTTGTATTCCTATATGTAAAAAGCAGGGAAATCTTTTTATCTCCAATCAGATCCGGAAAGATTCTGAATATATGTTTTCAACCTTAAAAATGTAACTAATTAAATTGCACCTCGAAAATGCTAGCTAATAAACAAAAAGAACTACTTCAAGTAAGGAATTGCTGGCTATAGTTTCATTTTGGAAGAGGGCAAAGCAAAATGAATAAAAACATAGCAACCTCTACAGAAAGCTATATTAGCTTAAATTATATTCAGTACTTGTAACAGTCTCCGAAGTTTATGCCTGCATTTTACAATGGGGGCGATACTAGGTCTACAGTAAATCTTGATTAACTGGGATGTTAATTATACAGGACGATCCGTAGTGAAAAAATATATAGGCCTATGAATAATATTATAGTCTATGTATAAAATAATAATTCGTGAATAATACTTTTAATGTACTGTAGACTAACTATTAAAACCATATTTTAACTTCAAATTTTCAAAATAATCCTACGTAGTATTCAAAACTGCATGTCCTCAACTTACAAAACACACGAACAATCACGATACTACTGCGATCATATTATATCATCCTATTAAAAAATTGCATTTCATCTTTCTGCAACTAGAGAAAAAAATACAAGGAATTCAAGCCCGATAGCCCCTTCCCTATAAAGAAAACATATTGGTGGCTGCATATCCTGTTTTTATCGTAGGCCTACGGTACTTACAATATTGGTACTAATGGTTAAAGAGGCAATATTCACCTTCGACAAAGTTTCTATTTTTTTATTCGTGCACCTCGTTCTCGAAGTTCTCGTTTAGGTTCATGCACATTTAATTTATTCGTATCTATATTCTGCATACTGCAGATTTCCCCATCCATCTCTTAAGGGGAATCGCTCAGTATTACATTCGTATAACTTTACGCTATTATTTATTGTAAATTAAATTAAATTAAGAGGTAATAAAATACTGAATTATATTACAATATGTTATACAAACTAATTATAAATATACTTTTGACATGCACAGAAAACCAACAAGCGGGAGAACGTAATCAACTGTAGCAAATGACATAATATAGCCTTACAACATGTTGGGCCGCATGGAACGCTCCTGTCATCAAACGGTGAAACTTCGCATAAGATATCCCTATATGAGTAGTATTGCAATATATATAGCTCATCAATTGCGCAACCTCATCCCAGATCCCAATCAGTTAGCATCCCAGGTTCCAATCAGTTAGGTAGTCCGATTTAAGTAATTAACTAAATTAAATCACTGAGTGAAGGTGCTGAACGCTCTTTTATTTTTGAGAAGTGATTCTCAAAAGCACGTATTCTTTGAAGAGTAAAGCCTTGGCTTTTCTGAACCGACGCATGCGACAAGCGAGGTGCGAGGCCCGTTTCGCACAAATCCGGACTACACGAGAGATAGTTAGTGGTTTCTATAGACTAACTGCGAGATGAGAGGTCTGTGCACCTCGCAGCCATAGAAACCACTCACTATCTCTCGTGTAGTCCGGATTTGTGCGAGGTGGACCTCGCACCTCACAGGTTTGAGAGTTTCGAAGACGCACAGTAGAGTACAGAAGTCTCATTTCTCTGTAGGCACCTAGTATAAATTGAGATTACCGTTTTTCCCGTTCTGTAAAGGTGTTCTGATAAGAGCAAACATTTTCCCTTCTCTGAAGAGAGTCCTACCCGAGGTGCTGAATTTGTAGCGTGAAAGCTAACATGTAAGCCACAACAGGGACGGAAAGGTAAATAAATAATAATAAAATGGGCGATAACAGGCTGAAACATGTTAACGAGATCATCATCAGCCACATGGTTTAAGCATTGTTTGGCTCGTTCCGGTCTCATGAAGTATATAAATTTTAAAATTGTTGAAGCCATCTTTTCCTGGGTCTACCTATGTTTCGTTTACCACTTGGTCTGTAGTCCAATATTAATTTAGGAATACGGTCTTGAGTCATTCTTTCAACGTGTTGCTTCCATTTATTCCTATATTCTGTGAGTTTTTCAATTAAATTGAATATATTCAGTTCTAGTCTGATCTCTTCATTGCGTTTCTTCTCTAAGAGAGTATAACCTGCTATACTCCTCAAAAATCTCATTTCTATCACCTCGATTCTTTTTTCTTCGGATTTAGTAGGAGTCCAGAATTCAGAGCCGTACAGCTACATAGGGACTGCCATAACTTTATAGAATTTTAATCTTGTTTCTTTGCTAGTGCATTTTGAAGTTCCTTTTATTACCCCACAGAAATAATTAAATTTGTTTATTTTATTTTTAAAATCTTCTTTTCTTGCATATGAGATATTGCAGCCCAGATAATTAAAAGTATTAATTTGTTCTATCATTTTTCAATTCAACATGATTTTTGCTGTAATTGTTTCTAATCCTCTAAAGTCTAACACTTTTGTTTTAGTAGGCGATATAGTTAAGCTATTTTCTTTGCTAATTTTGTTTAATTTAAATATTGCCATTTGTAGGTCATCTTCGGAAGCACAAATTAAAATCTATTAACGAGGTAATGTAAATTTAACACGAGAAAGACACATAACACGTTTTCCGAAGTGATATAGTGTTAAATGTTGTGTAATCAACATGAATAATAATAATAATAATAATAATAATAATAATAATAATAATAATAATAATAATAATAATAACAACAACAACAGAGATTAAGAATACATTTCAATGAAGAAATACTATGAGAAAGGAAGGAAAGAAACGTAGTTGACTTCAGTCTTACCTTCTGATTGGATATCACTTTCAGACAGCAGCAGCATCTATAAAAAAAAAGACAGGAAATTATTTTCAACATTTAGCAGCAGTATACAAAACTTTACGTATTATCCTAGTTATTAAATAAAAAATACATAAACACACAAATAAATAAACAGACAAATAAATAAATAAATAAATAAATAAATTAATTAATAAAAGGTGCGTATTCATAAGATCCTAGGATAATCTTTCTTTAGAAAGTTACGCATATTCTAACTTTCGCATTCGGGACATGAAATACAGCAACCATTCATCTGTCATTTCTTCTACTCCCCACCCCCGAAACTCGCAGGATATGAGGAATGGAGAGTGGGCTTTAAATCCGGCCGGCTCTTTAACAACTTTGCCTCTTCTTCCTGACGCGTGACACAATAGCCAGTGTTTGCGCTATTCAAAAGTCTCAACACATGCACATAAATACAGTTACAAATTTCAAATACGCATTTTACTGCAATGAAATGAATAGCGAACATCTTAATGATGACCACCACCACCACCACCACCACCACCACCACCACCACCACCACCATTATTAGGCCTATATCATCATTCATAATTTAATAACTTTCCATTAGAACCTGGGTTTAAGCCACAGTCGCATTTGCCGCATTTTGCTAAAAGACTTCTAAAAATGCAACAAACTTTGAATGTAAATGTGCAAAAATGCGACAACCACATTGGACTTCAGAAACGAAGATGGTAATGGAGAAAATTAAATCAAATATGTGTTTGAATTAATCTGAATTTAAATGAAATGCTAATGGCATGGCAATGTTCAAAAAGGTATTGAGCAACAGATGTTCAGGAATTGATTTCAGAGAGTTGGTGCAATTCATGTATGTTAAGTGAACAGTTTCTTCTAATTGATTTACATAATTCCAACGCATACTGTAAATTGTGAGCGAGGGTTTAGGTATATGAATCTTGTAAAAACTGGAATTAGAAACCTCCTTTCAGCAAAAGAGTTAGCACTCTGCTAAGAAATAAATCTTGAAGAGCCTACCAGTAAAGAATTTCAATGTTTAAAGTGCCCATAAAATAACTTATTTTCTTGATGTAAATTCAGCAGAAATTGATTCTAAACATACCTACGTCTAATGATTTACTTACATAAGTATATCTAGAGTGTGATAAGATGGTGAGCAGACATAATGTCCATCGTAGAATGTCCAATGCACAAAAATGTCAACACCATATTGTCCTGCACTATAAGTATCGTGCAACCCAAAAGGTCCATCGCCGGAAACGTCCGCAAGGCAACTAGTCCATACCAAAATGTCCACATAGTCTAAATGTCAACGTAGTAATGCAATTCGGTATGATACTGTGAGCAAAGAACCTGCTGCAACAGTACACAAAATAACATGCAAATAGCATATGCAGGAACTATTAGTCATGTTGTTCATTCCTCTTCCAGATATACAAGCCACATTTGACATCCTGTATGAGGACATCTATGAGGATCTTCTCGAGTTTGCGGATTTTATGAAACATGTTTATGTAAAGCCTTGGTTTTTCTGAACCGACGATGCTACGTGCGAGGCCCGCCTCGCACAAATCCGGACTACAAGAGAGATAGTGAGTGGTTTCTATAGCTGCGAGATGCGAGGTCTGCGCACCTCGCAGCCATAGAAACCATTCACTATCTCTCGTGTAGTCCGGATTTGTGCGAGGCGGGCCTCACACCTCGCACGTCGCATGCGTCGGTTCAGAAAAACCAAGGCTTAAGGATAGACGTGCGCAAGAGAGATGAAGAGCTGTTGCTCCTAGATTTCCACCAGAGGAATGGAATGTTTATGAATCAACTTTCCATGGCCACCATCGGACGAAGAACACGTAGTTGAAGGGTTTCATTCGAGGTTCCAGAGGATAGTATCTGTATACCATGTTAGTATTTGGTGATTTCTCGACACAAGTACAAAATGAAACAGAACATCAGATACTGCAAATACAGGCTGGTCACGTGAATGTCAGAAGCTCAATAAAAACGAAATACGAAACAAATCAACGAAGTAGTACGATCTTATCAGCAATACAAGGACGAGGGGAATATGAAGCTTTACCTCAGAGCAATATCATACCACCTAAAATTAAACATTACGGTTTCTCTTGAGCAGGAATGATGTAATTTTCTTAACTCAATGAAATCGTGTAGGCTAAATTCTGTAGCTCCCCACTTACTCAATGATGTCATTTTCTTAACGTTATCAAATCGTGTAAATTCTGTGACTCCTCACTAATTTGCATACATTTAGTAATAATTTTTATTAATATATTTGTGTCGCAACTGCTATTAAAATAATTTAATTTTCTGATAATTGTATGTTAATATCAAATTGGTTCAAAAGATGGACATTGATGGACATTATTGCGTGGACATTTTGGCATAAGAAAACTGGACATATTTTTAGTGTGGACATTTTTGTCTTTGGACACATATTTATTGTGGACATTTTTGTCACTGGACCTAATATCGATTGGACATCAATGTAACGGACATTCTACGATGGACATTATGACCTGCAAGCGATACGATGGATAGAAAGTAACAGAACTCCAAGAAACCAAATTATTTATACTTTATCAATTTTATCTTTCTGCGCAGTTGTTTATAATATTGCACAGGCATTTCGCAATTTTCACAAATATAATTTTTCATTTGTGCATTTTTGCGACAATTAAGTTATTTATTTCCTAGCCTAAACCCTGATTAGAACCGACAAAAAATTCTTAGCACATTATGTCCCTTCGCAAGTGAAGTAAAGGCAAGTTTCTGCGTTGTAAGATTTCTTCCTCCTAATCGGTGCGTATGTAGCCTATGTCTAGTCAACGGTATGAATTGAATTGAATTGAATTGAATTGAATTGAATTGAAAGAGGGGAAATTCCCCATATTTTCCCGATCTTGCGCACTCAGATTTCCATCTTTCCGTTCTCTATCCAACAATCTTCAAAGGAGCTACTTTGATAACGAAGATACTTTACCAGCTTGGTTTGAAGACTTCATTAACTCAAAACCAGCAGATTTTTTCAGACGCGGAATCGAAAAAAAACTACATCAGAGAGTCCTAGATAATGTAGGAGAATGTGATACTGATTAATTTACGTCTTTTATTCATCTCAAATGAAGACTTTTGCCACAGCGAAAAAACGCTACGAACTTTTACTTTAACCAAATATATCTAACTTCCAGTTTAACTTATTAATGGTTATTAGAGGAGAAACATTCGCTCCGGCGCCGGGAATCGAACCCGGGTCCTTGATTCTACGTACCAAGTGCTCCAACCACTTAGTTACGCCGAAGTTCAATCCACAGCACCGGATCGAATCTCCCTCCTTTAGTGTTTTTCTCTTTGTGGTCTGACTCCAAGATCGACATATATTGACATATATTAAGTCAACTGCTATTATACAGGATGTTTCCGAGGTAGTGTTACAAACTTTCAGGGATGATGGGGAAGGGCACATGTATCGATTTGAGATAAGGAACCCTGGTCCGGAAATGACCGAGTCGAAAGTTACAAACAAAAATAGTTGAATAGTTGTGTGGAAATGAAACAATTTTATTCCCCTGTACACCTTATTTATGTGTATTTATCTGTACATCTTACACATACTGTATTCATCTGACGTTGTTTACGTTGTCTACTTACAGTATTCCATTCAGTGAGCTATCTGAGGGATGGGGACAGGAAACTACACTAAAGCAATGCAGATAGCGTAATGTGTAACGGACATGGTCGGTCCTGATATGTACGTCTGTAGACAGCAGTGTATGTGTACAAGTTGCAGTGTCCAGTCGATCAGTCCTAGTGAAATGGAGGAGTATACGACAGCGGAATATGCAGACCTGATTTTCGAATACGCATGAGCCAATGGGAACAGTAGACAAGCTCACAGATTGTATCGGGACAAGTACCCACGTAGGAGACATCCGGCCCAGACCATCTTTCCACGACTGTTCCAAAGGTTAAGGGAAGGAGGGCACGTGATGACAAATTACAATTCCATTTCCACAGAACTATTTTTGCTTATAACTTTCGACTCAGTCATTTCCGGACCATGGTTCTTTATCTCAAATTGATATATGTGCCCTTCGCCATCATCCCTGAAAGTTTATAACATCACTTCGGAAACACCCTGTAGAAGAAGCGCACTTAATTGAGTGACCTGGTGACCGAGATTCCACAGTATTATGCACTGTTGGACGAAGAATCTACGTAGAGATTAAATTTTTGGTCCTAAAGAATATATCTGTTGTGGTGACAATGGTTATTGACAATGTGGTTTGAACTCCGGCATAGCTCAGTGGTTAGAGCACTTGATGCGTAGAACCAAGGAACCGGGTTCGATCCCCGGCGCCGGAGTGAATTTTTCTCCTCTAATAACATTGTCACCATAATATATATAGGCCTATATTCTGTAGGACCAAAAAATTAATCCTTACGTAGATTAACTTATTTAGCTCCCTCACCTTATTCCTGACATTACTCTACTAAATGACTTGCTTTCTTGTCCCCAGGTTCTATTTCTTTATCGCGTTAACAAAAACACGTTGCCATTGTTTACATGTGTGAGCTGTTGTGTAAGAAGTCTGGTGTTACGAGTGTGAAAGCCTACACGTGCAAATTGCAAACGAAAAGTTGCAAATGTTCACTCTTAAGTGTGTAGCTTGCATACAGACTCATCTCAAGCTGGTGTTAAATGGTTTAATTATAGGCGTATCAACTGTAAATATAATTACAGCGTAAATGCAGGTTGTTACTGAAATGCAGCAGTTGTATGTAATTTTGAATTATGCACAGTTGCAATATGAATATACAGGGCTACTACAAAAGAATCATTCGTTTTCAAACTGCTATATTCTCCAAAGTATTTACTCGTGTATTAAAGAATCACGATACCAAGTGAATCTCTACTTACAGACCGTTAGACACTACGCGACTTTGCGAAGTACAAAAAAATTAATTGAAAGGAATAGTTTGAAGATTATTTGAGATTCCTGGTGAATAAAAGTCGGTTTCTGCTGTTTTCTTTGGTTTCTCAAATAATCAGGACTAGGGACCCGATTTTTAGGTTTTTAAAAATACTATTTTAGGTTTTTGGAATAGGTGAAATAGGTATTTTTATCCATTTTGAATCTTGCGTACACTACTTTTAACACTTGAATATAATTAATTGATTAACTAGTGGACTTACTCGTGTTAATTATGTAAGATTTGTGCGGCTTACATAATTAACACGAGTAAGTCCATTAGTTAATTAATTAAGGTATTTTTAAGTTTTATGTACAACCTGTGAAAGGGTTCACAAAACCTGCCCGATCATTAAAAATGTATCCTTACAGTTATTCTTAAAAAATAAATATTAAGGCAACATGGACCACGAAACTACATTTTCAAGAACCAAACTACATTACCAAACCAATCTACCAAACTACATAAAATTTGTAAGATTCTAAATTTTTGCTCCTTCTTCTTTGACATTATTTGTAGTTTGTAACAATTAACATTTTATCTAATATAATTTGCCTTCATATAACTACATAAATTTCGAATAATTTCGAGGGAGTTATACCTGAAAGCTTGATTTCCATAAATTTCAATTGTCAATAGACAAAAGGTAAGTTCAAGTACACACACAACTTTTGAATTAAATTTGTTCGAACTTGATCAAGAATTATTTTAAAAAGTAAAAAACAAACATACAAACAAACGAGATAACATTATTTACTGGTACTATTCCTGGTTGCAATATAGTATAACCAAATATTTTTCAAGATTCTCGACTGAGAAGACTTTTCTATTGTCTCTCAAAACACTTTTGAAGGAGGAAAGGTTCTTTTGGCAGTACATGACGTCATATGTGCAAATTTCATCGCTGCCACTGCAGAAAATACCCACGGTAACTGACAATTGAAGCTTTCCCCCCCTGGAGAATGGAGCACACATTTTTCATTTTTTCAAACCCTGGATTCTTCTGCAATACTTTCTTCAGTTTTAATGTGACGGCTTCACCCACGGGTCCTGTAATTGTTATTGTAGAAGCGAGTCAATGATACCAATTTATTGCATCTTTAGTTGTAGCGCTGAAGATTCCAAGTACTCAATATATTTCGGAAGGTCACTGAAATGTGCCTTGAAGAAAGCAAGGGAGCCATAGATGTTATCAGTGCTAAGTATAGATTTTGCTTTTAGGGATTGAGGCAGTCTCCTCTACGTCTAGAGTGTTCTTCCCCCCTCCCCCCTTTCTCTCTCTAGAAATGTATTGTTATTTCTCTCAAAAAAAAAAAAACAATATATAACGTAGTAAATACATGATAACCCATATTAACAATGATTTAGTCTTTTTTAGGTACCGGTATTAACAAGGGAAGGGTTTCGGCTCGAACAGGAATTTCGTATCCAAAATTTGTATACAGGCCCATCTTTACATCTCTGTAAAGCTCCCAAAAGCATTCGTTTGTGTAATGTGTGGTTTGTCTGTTAGAGCACTGTACAAGTTGAGGGGTGGGGAGAGCATTGCACAAGTTTTAGTAAGGGGGTGGGACACCTTACCCGTAAGTCTAGCCTAGCCTAGAAGCTAGTGCGAGTGGTAAAATGTCTAAAGCCCATTTAAGAATATTTTTCTCCAACGTTGTCAGAAAATATTGCACCTAATCAAAAGTGTACACTGTTTTGTGATTCATTGAATGCGCACAAGGACACAACCTTAATAAATGAATCATTCCAAGGCTAGGACATCGAATTTATGATCATTTCACCTAAAAAAAAACTAAATATATCCAGACTCTGAATATCTATTTCCTTAGACAATACAAAATATATGGTCGGAGGTTAACAGATTACATAAGGACTCTTGCTGAGAATCCAGAACTTAAATTGGAAAATCGAGTGTTTATAATGAAAATGCACTCTGTTATTCATAACCAGTTGTCTGCTCCAGTATACCGCCCTGTGCTTCAGTATTCCTGGCAGTCAGCTGGTTACGTGAATCCTGAACAAGTTCGGAATTCAAAAATGTAATTCAGGTGGCATTTGATTTTTCAGCACTGGAGTGTGGTTCAGAAGATTGTTCAGGTGTTGCTTCTGCGTGTTGTGCTTATTGCTCTGCTCCATGCTGTTTCATGCATTTTATAGAGAATCCTCATGTACATTTTTAAAGAAGTGTATTGACCAATACCAACCAAACAGAGAGTTACACAAATGAATGCTTTTACGGTCTTCATCATCATTGTAAGACAAGCCTCTGTAGAAAGTTTTAACCAAAAATTCCTGTTCGAGCCGAAACCCTTCCCTTGTAAGATCCAATTTAGGTTTTTCTAGGTTCAATAAAATTCACATATACGACTCTTACGATCGTGATTCGGAAAAGTATTGAAGAAATCAGGAGTTCAGAAGCAAGGAAAAAAATAGGTAAAAACCTACAAATTCGGTGCTTAATCATGACCAAGATTTCACTCTTTCCTCGACTTTACAACCCAGGACAGGCCTAAATCCAGTGATGCCCACAACAGTGATTTCCACACAGTGTTAGACATAAGTTATTGTACACTCTTCGTAAGCAAAGTTCATTAACAATGTTAACAGTCACACTCGGTAACAGTGCTTGTTAACAAGGCTTACTTAATTTCTTTCTGTCCACACTAAAATTAAATGTCAGAAAAATTTACACGAGTACAAGAACTAATTCGATAAAATATTACTAGCTTACTCTAAGGCCCGGTTTCTTCAACCTTTATTAAAATGCACCTAACACAGCGTTAATTAACTGTAAGTTAAAAGTATGAATTGCTGTTAAAAATATTGCGTTTCTTCAACTTTATATTTCACATTTTAACATTCTGTTTGTTAACTCTGTTAGGACCAGAGATTCTAGAGTTTAACCATAACCTTTAACCAAGTATAGGCTCACTTCTGTTTTCTGAACTCTGACAATTGCGATTCTCGCTTGCTTCCGTTGTTTGATTCAGAGAGGATAGAAGTCTTTCTATTCTCTCAGGTTTGATTTCTGCTTCTGTATCGCAATAGCGTGGAACGGCGTATTGGTATCGCTGTTATGAAATGGAAAACACTGGAACAAGAAGAAATTGTGGGACTAATTTCGCTTTGATCGAAAGAAACCTCCTGCTGGAAATTATTTCGCAGTATAAACCAATTATTGAGAATAAACAAAGAAACGGATCTAAGTTGAAAGCGAAAAGTGAGGTTTGGCAGAAAATAGCCTATACCTTTGTATGAACTTCTGGTCTGTCAAATCACAGAAATCATCCCCTCTGTTTATGTATTCATGGATATCATTTTCTAAATAATCCAGATATATAAGTTAAGCATCTAACGCACCAGCCATATTCGATACTTCTATGCTAACAGAGTTAAATGATTTAACTGCATGAAATTGGGCAGTTAAATTAATATAGGTTTTAACAGCCTGTTAGTACTAACAGTAGTTGAAGAAATGCTTCAACTGTTAAGTTTACAGTTAAAATGGAATAATACACTGTTATAATTTAACAAAGGTTGAAGAAACCAGGCCTAAGAAAGAAGAAAATGCGGTAGTGTCAAATGCTGCATTTAATATTGTTCTTGTCCACACCTGTGAAGTAACGGTTAGCGCGTGTGGCCCGGGTTCGAATCCTGGTCGGGGTAAGTTACTGGTCGCCGCCTCGCACAAATCCGGACTACACGAGAGATAGTGAGTGGTTTCTATAGCTACGAAGTGCGAGGGCTGCGCACAAGCGAAATTTTGTTTATATTAGTTGTATTGTTATTAGGCTAATTTAGCAGCCATGCCATTTCTTAATGTCCGCAAGTTCATAAAAGATGGAAATTAGACTAATGTTGTATACTTATTACTAGACTTCGTGGAATTGCCACGAGAATCGTAAGGTTTACTACGCACGCGATATAGACTGTATGAGAAAGGGCGTGCAACGGATGGAATATGCCTCTGATGTAAACACTGAGCAGTATAGCTACTGCGGTTACAATAAAACCTGTATCCTGCATTCAAGAAATATAATGAATGATCATTGAAGTAGGAAACGTTTAAACATGTAAATACATAATTATTTTTAGTGAGATATATTAACTCTTAAAGTTTAATGTAACATACTCACATCATCCTTGAATATGTGCAGTGAAGAGTTACGTGCATTTTGAGCGACTGCAAAGTAATCCCCTCCGATGGTTACTTAAACAGTTTTTATATTGGGAAAATGTACGTTCAACAACACACGATGTAATACGTGCATATTTGAAGAAAGGAAAATCACTACTTTTTAGTACACCAACTTCAGATGTCTTGTCGTGACCTGATGGTATATTATTTATAATATGAAGTTGTGAATAGGCAGAACTTTTAGCAATAATGTTTCTCAACTTACATTTCACTTTTTCTGAAATTAGTGAATTGTTACTTTGGATAACGGTTTGTGATACTTTATACACTATATTAAGGGCTTCTGAGAGTTGTAGTTTAGACGATTCTAACAGGGTGATGCTTTTGGACACGATTTTAAAATTAGAATAAATGAACAGAATATCTTCCAATAGCTGTTCAGAAGGCAATGATTTTACAGCTGCAACAGCGGAACTGTCTGTGCTATCCAATGCATCAATTACCTCCATTATTTTGCCATAATATTTTGCATAATAATTAACAGCATCCAACCACGTTTTCCAACGGGTCAAGACTGGCTGCGGGGCTAAGGATATTCCAGGGGCAATTGTTTGGAACAGCAACACACTCATTGTAGTATGTTTGATTGAATTCTTGTCTGCACTGAACAAATGTTAAGTTTTGACTACTCCAACCACAATGATGTAAAAACAAGTGCTTACATAGGTATACATTAGCTGTAGCTGCTATATATATTTGGACCGGTCACATCTCTTAATATAAACTGCTTATACTACGAGACCGGGCGGTCGCTCCCCTCTTCTATACTACCGTACATCGGCAACCTGATTGCATGCTGCGTGTGGCAATTCAACGAAGTCTACTAATTACATTATTAAATTAAAGAATTAGTGATTCATATGTAGGAATAATACCAAAATTTCCCTGTCTTGTATGTCTGCGGTAGTGCCTGCAGTGTTCGGACATGAGAGAGGCAACCTAGAGAATACAAACTTCGTTTTATTTCATATGAGAAAACTAATCGCAAAATCTGTCCTAAAATCCTTAAGCGCTTAAAATGGGAGTGGAGGACAGCGAATATTTTTATAACAATGTGGAACAAACACGGAAGAGCAAACATCGGCGAATATCGAACTTCACTATACTCGACAAACTTGAACCGAGCACAGCACCTGTAATGCACGACGCTAGTCTGCGATCTGCGGACACCTACTAATAAAGAAGTTGGAATAGCCTTTGTCGGTGACGCGCCCTAGGGACTTACGTGGATTCGTGGTGGACAGTAAAACCTTGGTTTTTCTGAACCGACGCATGCAGATGAATATGGACATTTCAGTTCAATTCTAAGTTTTCTAGAAAAGGATATCTGAAAACTGAACTTAGAATACCTTAGTTTAACACATCAGTTCAGTTTTAAGTTTTCTAGGAAAGCATAACTGAAAATTGAACTTAAAATACCTTAACTTAACATATCATATGGTGAAGGATGGGTGGAACGGAGAAAAATTCTCTCCGGCACCGGGATTTGAACCCGAGTTTTCAGCTCTACTTGCTGACGCTCTATCCACTAAGCCTCACCGGATTCCCATTCCGATGCCGGATTGAATCCTCTCAGTTTAAGTTCCACCAGGTTCCCTCTAGTGGCCAACCCTCATGCACTGCGTCACAGATGTGTGACAGTGGCACAATGTCCAACACACTGTGTGCAGAGGTGCACTCATTACGAGTGACTAAGTGGCTGGGATCCGACGGAATCAGCGCAGTCTTAAATCACTAAGTGATTATTTTCGCATATCATCTTATTACGATATTTCCATGCAAAAATTCTGCGTCATCATATGATGAAGGATGGGTGAAACGGAGAATAATTCTCTCCGGTACCGCGATTTGAACCCGGGTTTTCAGTTCTACGTGCTGACGCTCTATCCACTAAGCCACACCGGATTCCCATCCAGTTCAGTTTTAAGTTTTCTAGGAAAGCATAACTGAAAACTGAACTTAGAATAACTTAACTTAACACATCAGTTCAATTCTAAGTTTTCTAGGAAAGCATAACTGAAAACTGAACTTAGAATACCTTAACTTAACACATCAGTTCAATTCTAAGTTTTCTAGGAAAACATAACTGAAAACTGAACTTAGAATACCTTAACTTAACACATCAGTTCAATTCTAAGTTTTCTAGGAAAGCATAACTGAAAACTGAACTTAGAATACCTTAACTTAACACATCAGTTCAATTCTAAGTTTTCTAGGAAAGCATAACTGAAAACTGAACTTAGAATACCTTAACTTAACACATCAGTTCAATTCTAAGTTTTCTAGGAAAGCATAACTGAAAACTGAACTCAGAATACCTTAACTTAACACATCAGTTCAATTCTACGTTTTCTAGGAAAGCATAACTGAAAACTGAACTTAGAATACCTTAACTTAACACATCAGTTGAGATTTTAAGTTGTATTCAATCTGCTGATGGAGGAAAGCGGAGCTTAACACGAAATACTTGAGTACATGAGCATTGCAGTTAAGCATAGACTTACAACTAGCAAGTTTCGGGTTTTCAAACACTTCGCTGAGCCTGTTGTATTACCATTGCTTAACATTGCAGATTATATTGTTTGCATAGCCGCTTTGATCTTGCACGACAGCAATCCGCCGTTCTCTTGTTCAACAACCTCATTCCTTCTGGGACAACAAGCGCAGCATTTTTGTAGATAATGTCTCGGAATAAGTACTCGTAATTTCCTGGGAAAGTGCACCCTTAAGTTGCTGTAGATCTGTTCGGTGTCCTACGAAAACTTTTTTTTAAGTAACACCAACAACTAAAAGTCGAATTAAGATCTTGCCTTGTGGAAGTCAGATTGTTGGAAAAGTTCCTGCTGATGATACGATCACCAAATATCTCCCTAATTAATGGGTCAGGTTGTTGGAAAAGTGCCAGGTTATAGTAGTGGAGTATGATTTGAAAATCTGTGATAGGTTTGTCGCTGGTTCCGACTGTGACTGTGGTTCCAAAATCACAGCTCCGTGAAATCGCCATCTCTGACCATATGTAACTCGCAGCATTGGCGACTGATGTACGTAGGCCTATATGTGACAGCTCCAAACAACTGTAGTCAGAAGATTCATACTAACTTGAAGAGCAACATAATTATCGTCCCACTCAAAAGGTTAACGTCGGCAACCCTTAGATACTCGAAGTTAAGTTTACACAAAGCTAGCCGAATGTACCCGCTGTATTCTTCCACGATGAATCAATCATTCGTAAACATTCTTGAGCGCATATACGCGCCCACACATCGCGATAACACAGTTCAGCGCGTGCTTTATATAGGGAGCGGATCTTTATGTGCTAAAATATTTAAATATATTTATTTTTATGTGCTAAAAAGTATGAAAATATTTGCAAAAAATAAAAAAAAAATTCTTTTAAATATGACAAAAATACCTTACTTAGCATGGGAAAAAAATGTTACTAGGTACTCACCAACCACACTTGAGTGCTAGTAGTTGGCCGAGAATTGCAGTGAACAACAAAGGTCATCTCCAAATTCTCCATCACAAATGCATGCCGATTATCTCTGAACAACGACTTATACTGTGAAAACGATCTTTCCACATCACAGGACGTCAGACGTGCATATTTAAAGAGAGGAATGTCACAAACACAAACACCGTCAATTTCACCCTCCAATACTTAAGCAACTTTACACATTTTTTTTATATCTACTGTTTTTCCCAAACACATTCTGGAATTTGTCCCTTAGTATTTCTACTTCTGAACCTGGTAGCGAGTCTAGTTTAATTTCCACGGCACGCACCTCCCTGTTTCAGACAACAGGTTTTTGGATGTTTCGAGTATTTTATGGTGTCAAAGCTTAGATTTGCTAATAGGAAAGCCAAATCGTTTTTAAATAACCATCTTTTAGTATATTTTGAAGGATATCGATTGACAAAGCCCGATAACAGGGAATCACAACAAGACGTATTGCCTTACTTGATGGACATGAGCGAGAGGGGAGAGATTTGTTTAAATTAAATAATATTCATACCCGAGCTCTTATCTGTTGTGTTTCACAAACAAAGCGTGGAATGAAATCATCTTCAGCAACAATAAACATTCCTAATTATGTGTTGCAAGATCTCTCCTCCTTGTCCATGTTAATTTATTCTCTAATAATAACACTGATATGCTGCCTAGCAGTTCTCAGAACTTGAGGTGATACTATTACAAAAATGGGTCACGGATACACCACACAGCGCTTAGAAACACGAAGCAACCAAGAATTCTTAAAAATATAACGTACTGCTGAGTGACATAATTGATTTAGTTTTAAAATATTTAAAAGTTCTTGTAAAAAATTATTTAAGTAAATAAACCCCAAGATTTATGTGTTTATAATAAATTTCCTGAAAATATGTATTTACATTTTTTTTTGGTGAAAATATGTGTTTTTATGTGAAATAAAATTCGGGTTTTAAACTTGAAACTTCATGTTCGGAATTTTTAACTTTGTTAATTGTGTTTTATCACACGCAAAAAGAATATTTAATTACATAGGAATCCGCTCCTTATTTATAATACACGGCGCGGTAATCAGTATTGTTGGTAATATAAGGTGAGCCAATGAAAGAGGCGATTTTAAAACTTTAATAATTATTGCACTGATTACTTTGAAATGAAACTTTCACTTTACATTTAAAGTATATAGCCTACAGTAGCATTTACCTGTACCTCATGAAATTCTTATTTTCTGAACACTACATCCCGCAGGTGGGATCCATTTCGTTTCACACATTCTTCAAGTCTACGTCGCACCATCCTGTTGAAAACACGTGTGTCTATTGATGAGAGGATTATTGACAATTTGTAGAGACAAAAATTCTTGAATCATTCGGACATATTGCTGTGATGTTACAGTAAAAGATGTCCCATTATCGTCCTCAAAGAAATAGCCGATGATCAGTATATTGTGGGCAATGTCTTCGTTAACATTTAGATCAAAGAATTGTTGGTAAAATGTCATACGGTTTACTTTATCAGCATCTTTTAATGTCTGCATTACTTGAATTTTGTATGGATGCATATATAAGTCCTTATCAAGAATTCTTCGTATAGGTACTGATGTTTAGACTTCGTGGAATTGCCACGAGAATCGTAAGGTTTACTGCGCACGCGGTATAGACTGTATGACAAGGGGGCGTGCAAAGGATGAAGTATGCGTCTAATGTAAGCACTGAGCAGTATGCTGCGGTTACAATAAAACTTGTATCCTGCATTCAAGAAATATAATGAATGATCATTGAAGTAGGAAATGTCTAAACATGTAAATACACAATTATTTTATAGTGAGATATATTAACTCTTAAAATTTAATGTAAGATACTCACATCATCCTTGAATATGTGCATTGCAGTGAAGAAATACGTACATTTTGAGCGACTGCAAAGTAACTTCCTCCGATGGTCACTTAAACAGTTTTTATTTTGGGAAAATGTACGTTCAACATCACACGATGTAATACGTACATATTTGAAGAACGGAAAGTCACTACTTTTTAATACACCAACTTCAGATGTCTTGTCGTGACCCGATAGATAGTACATCATTTATAATACGAATTTATGAATAGGCACAATTTTTAGCAATAATGTTTCTCAACTTACATTTCATCTGAAATTAGTGAATTGTTAATTTTAATAACGGTTTGTAATACTTTATCCACCATATAAGGGCTTCTGAGAGTTGTAGTTTAGACGATTCTAACAGGATGATACTTTGGACACGATTGTAAAATTAGAATCAATGACCAAAATATCTTCCAATAGTTGTTCAGAAGGCAATGATTTTACAGCTGCAACAGCGGAACTGTCTGTGCTATCCAATGCATCAATTACCTCCATTATTTTGCTGTAATGTTCTGCACAATAATTAACAGCATCCAACCACGTTCCCCAACGGGTCAAGACTGGCTGCGGGGGTAAGGGTATTCCAGGGGCAATTGTTTGGAACAGCGACACTCTCATTGTAGTATGTTTGATTGAATTCTTGTCTGCACTGAACAAATGTTAAGCTTTGACTATTCCAACCACAGTAATACAAAAACAAGTGCTTACATAGGTATACATTAGCTGTAGCTGCTCTGTCTATTTGGACCGGTCACAACTCTTAACATGAACTGCTTATACTACGAGACCGGGCGGTCGCCCACCTCCTCTATACTACCGTACATCGGCAACCTAATAGCATGCTACGTGTGGCAATTCAACGAAGTCTACTGATGTTTAACAAGCAAAGTGAAATTGCTATGACGACGGGCAGAACATTTAGGACTACGGATGACAGCAACTCTTACGGCGTTGATGTTTTCCGAGTTACAGTATGCGCCAAAATATACAGTACTGGAACAGTATGTTACTGTTATTTGTTGTTGTTAGATATAGGAATGATAACGTAAATGTTAATGTTCTCCATTGCGCTGTAGACAGTGTTCATAGCGATCACGCAGAAGACTTCGCTTTGGTAACAGCAACACCTGATTGAGGACACGTCCATGATTGTCATTTGTGGACACAGTTACTGGCCTACCAGATCTTCCCTCCCGTTGACACAATACACTACCCGTACAACGAAATTTTGTAACGATAGACAGCATAACTGTGTTGCTATAATATTTCACTGAGCTCCATACACTGAAATAGAAAACCCGAACAAACATTACGGCCTGATCTAGATCGAAAAGGCATTGGCTGTGCCGTAATTCGCATTTTTGTGAAAAGTTCGTTATCGGTTGTAATAACTGTAAATGGCTAAAATACAATAATTTGAATAATAATATGGGACAAGGAGACGTTTGTAGTACTATAAATTGTAAGAAAAATAGGTTAGAGTTATCCTTCTTCCGAAAGATCCAGGAAGGTGAGTTTATAGAATATAATATATATTTTATGAAAATAATATATAAACCTTATGTATTTCATATTTCAATAGTAGAAGGAAGGTGTTAATTTTTCAAAAGAACACGATATCGAAAGTACAATACATTTTATGGTCTGCTAGGGAAAGAGTCTGTGATGAGGCGATAGTAGCGATCCTGGTGGTGATCTATGGATGCATATTTCAACTGTTTATGTTTGCATATTTAGTAAGTATTGAGCTTCGTGACTGTATATACTAGACTGTGATAATACTCCACTATGAACACTTTTTCCTCCGTCGCGAGACCCATTGTCAATTGCAACCACACAGCACAACGTTCGTTACACAACTACCAATACATAATGGTGATGCAACAAGTTACAACACGCGGACACACAAGCATGCACATGCGGGCTGCGCGAAATCCAGTACTGTATATTTTGGCGCACACCTTACGTACAGATCTTTGCGTGCCTGAAGACTTCTTCTTCAACACAGAACCAGTTACTTCGAAGTTCTGAATCCAGATTTTTATTGTATGGGCTGATAGTATTGGGTCATTGCGATGGATATTGTAATGACATCGAAATAGCCGTTGTGTAGTAATAAAACTATCATTATTTTTGTAATATGAATTAATAGCAAAAGCACGTTGTTCACCCATCCAACGATCTATTATAAACAAATGCCATCGAATGGAGAATAGATTGTTGCATGTAACAATTAAAATATCCGACAAGAGCCGAAAAAATACGAATCTGAAAATCGCCCGTTTCATTGGCTCACCTTGTACTCATAGCACCGGTACTTCGCAGAAGAACGATAAACGTAACATCTGTCGCCTCCTAATGAGAAACATTTACAATCGACAAGAATCATCCCAATATAAAAATCACACCAAGACAAAATCTATATTATCTTAATATAATCACTGCCCATGTCTCACTTCCTGAGCTGTTTCTTTGCGGGGCGAGACGCAGAGGGGGAGAGTGGGAGGTCCTGGGTACCGCATGTGCGAATGTATAGGCTGTCCCCTCACAAAACAAATTATGTCCTACTCATCAATTCCTGTAACTAAACACTAATACCAGTGGTACACTACAGTCTCTACTCGAGATTATCGACCTAATCGTCATTTCGGTTGTCATGTGTACACTTCCGTAAACTCTTTCCTCTATGGCAGTGTTTCTCAAACTTTTTCCACTGCGAAACTCTTTTAATCTAAAGTGTAACTGCGGAATCCTTGTAATATGTTATTAGTATTTAATAATTAACAGACAAGTGAAAGCTAGTATCTCAATAATTCTGTTCAGTGGGACGAATGTATTTGTTTTTTTAAGCCAGCAATCTGGTTTTATGGCGGAAAGTTGTAGTCTCATTTCTACTGCATTTTGTCCTTTCGGTACAGTACCGGTATTTTGTTTTAGTGTACACATACGCAGAGAATTCAGTGATGAAAGTGATAAGTATTATTTTCCGTTTCAGATGTTCATTAAACATATTATTATTATTACGCATATTATTGCAATATTATTATTACCCATATTCTTGGATTATTATTATCATCATCATCATCATCATCATCATCATCATCATCATCATCGGTGGTTTCATGTTATTATTGATTCGTATTTTCGTAACATTTATATATTTTTATAGTATCCACTAAGTATAAAATAGTCACCGGAGCAGCCCAGTCGGCTAAGGCGCTTGCCTATCGATCCAGAGTTGCGCTCGGGCGCGGGTTCGATTCGCACTTGGGCTGATTACCTGGTTGGATTTTTCCGAGGTTTTCCCCAACAGTAAGGCGAATGTCAGGTAATGTTTGGCGAATCTCCGGCCTCATCTCACCAAATACCATTTTGCTATCACCAATCCCATCGATGCAAAATAACCTAGCAGTTGATACAACATCGTTAAATAACCAAGTAAAAAAGTATAAAATAAAATCTAAAATCATATAGAGCTCACGGAACTCCGGAATATACTTTGAAACGCTGCTCTATTGTAATTCAGCAGTTGTCCAGACTGAACGAAGAGTGGCCTAGTGTGTACATACATTTTCGGAAATCGCCATCAGAGATAACAGAGATAGTGGTAACCACGATTAAAGTCTCCAGTATTATAAACAGTAAAGATCCCTCGAATGACATAGGATAATGTTTTCAGAACATATAATATGCTACCGTGCCGCACGCTGCAGCTGCCGTGCCGGTCCGAGCAGACCTAAGAGGCGTGGTTATAAGCACTAGGGAGCTCTCGGTTCAGGACATGAGGCACGGGCAGTATGTCGCAGCGATTTTCTCGGAGGTGTAGCGGCAAAACACTGTTACACCCTACCTTCGCCACGTTATTGGAAAGTGTCTGCTGATGTACGATGGGTAAAGATTTTTCTAATTAACTGCTTTTTAAGGAGGTAGATGAGGTGCGGTGCGCCATCTTACCACGATTCCTCACTGTGGGGATGACGAAGTTCTGCAGCATACTGAAGTTTGACTTCCCGTTTATTGTAACAGTGAATTATGTTTTCTTCGAAAAAATATGGACTAGCGAACGGCAGTTACGTAGACCTTCGGTTCCCCCTTATTACCAATAATGCATAACACAATGTCAATTCGGCGGTTGCTGTCGTCTGCGATGCAACGAACTTTTCTGTTGATTTTCGAGTTCGTCATTTTTTTCCCTGGTTATTATATGCTCATTTAAGTTGTGTTAACTCTCGCTAAGTGGTTTTATATTTTATTTTATCCGTCCTAGTATTTATTTTATTACTGTAAATATTTTTGTTTTATTACTATTATTATTATTATTGAATTAATTTGTATTACTATCTTTGTATCATCTCCGTCACGGTTATTCTATTATTATTACTATTACTATTATTATTATTATTTCTATCATCAACATTATCATTGATCTCTGTAAAATTTATGTAGACTACTGGACTGTACCCGAGCACGAGTACATGTTCATTTCGGGTATCTATTCAAATGTACCATTTCAAATGTTAAAGTGTGAATAAATTTGAGATTTGAAAAAAAAAAATTGAAAGCGGTGAATTCTAAAGTGACGCCACTTCACATCATGACTTTCACACAATAAAATATATATAAGTAAATATAGTTATTTTTAAAATTGTATTATTGTTTTTTTTAGATAGCATTGTTATAATTCGAACGTACCACAGCACCAAGCATAGGGATTATATTGAAGGAGGGAAAAGAAGACTATGCATTATGTCGATGTAGATTTTGTTACTGTGACAGTGAAAAATTAGAGAAGGGAAAATGATTATGGATAAAAAGAGAAAGGTTATTTTTTTTATTTTTATTGGGTTATTTTACGACGCTGTATCAACATCTAGGTTATTTAGCGTCTGAATGATATGATGGTGATAATGCCGGTGAAATGAGTCCGGGGTCCAGCACCGAAAGTTACCCAGCATTTGCTCGTATTGGGTTGAGGGAAAACCCCGGAAAAAACCTCAACCAGGTAACTTGCCCCGACCGGGATTCGAACCCGGGCCACCTGGTTTCGCAGCCAGACGCGCTGACCGTTACTCCACAGGTGTGGACAAGAGAAAGGTTAAAACCCGATAACCCCCTCCCCTTGCGTACGCGCCTGCCCGCACACAATGTGGAAATAACCCTGACGAGAAATAGGCCAGGTCTTCATTACTTTCTAATTACGGTTTATATTTTCTGATGTGCAGTTTACTAGTTTCACACTTAATAGGTGAGGCGTAAAACGCGGAATTTACACCTTGAGAAATAAACTATAGGCCTATCCTAGTACCTTCATACTATAACTGCTAACCATTATTCACTCCCAATCCTTAGAACTGTGGCCCGACACGTAGCATTTACGTCATACTCGTCTCTGTGGTGGTATGGTTACATCGACCCACGTTGAATTAATGTGTTTTGCCTAGCCAACTCCCCGTATTGTTCCTGAATTATGTTTCCTGTGATACGTCCCACCGCATTCCCCACGACTGCTGGAAAATGCCTCAAGTACAATGCAAGTGCAGAAAGTACACAACTTAGCGGGATAATTACAACCTGTATTAAATTAAATCTATTAACAGACGGGTCAGTGTCGTAGGCCATAATACAGCATGGCCCATATCTCAACAGATAGTTGTTTTCGGATACCAGTGCTATCTCCTGTAAAAATATGCGACACTTTTTTTTAAACAGTCTGTAGATGTGGTTCGAATAAATGAAGTGTTTTTTCCTTGAAGAATACATTCAGGAACTTTTCATGTTGTACAGGGACATCATTTTATTTTTACTGACATTTTTAATATTAACTTGCCTATACCCCTGGATCAACGTCGTTTGCTACCCCCTCCCACGACTGGAGTTCGATGATACTGGCGTAAAAAAAAAAAAAAAAAAAAAAAAAAAAACACTTTTCTAGGTATAGGAGGGAAGAAAAGTAGTTCATCCATTTACGTAAATGAGGAAATATCGCGCTTTTGAGTTTGATCATTTTCAGTACGTCTTTGTTTAATCAAAATACAGTACAGTGTTAACAGTAAGTGTTTTTACACACGAGCTGAGCTATCCATGCGAACGTATTCATTATGCAGTGTATATTATACTGCCTACAGCACATTAGCGTACAATATAGAGAATGAAGTTTAAAAAATAATCATAATATGGATATTTAAACACATTTTTTAAAATGGTGGTCGTTCATTTCGATACAGGTTTCAGTTCTAATGTGCATATTATCGCACTATAGATTATTGTACCTAATCCCAATTACCAGTTTCGTCCTTCGTACTAGTAACTAATGTTGAAATAATTCTGTACCTACACTATAAAAGAGTACCTTACGTACTGTAAATTCAATCTTCACTTCAGCCCGATCCGAAAAGATAAAATTACTCAGATATACTGTCTACTGTCCGTCCAAGTGGTTATGTCGTAGGGTCGTATAAAGGGAGGAAATCACGTGACAGTTAATTACTTAACGAGACCCTTTTATTTAAGTTATTTTAAACAGTTGTATAATATTACGTAGACGTCCAATTCCTAACAGAAATTAATGTTCTCAGAAAAGAGCTAAGACAGCCCCGCCACTAGCTGGCGAATAAAAGCTGGTGGGGAAAACCGGGATACGACGTAGGCAAAAGGACGACAGTACCTATGCGAAAATGATTCAATATTGAAAGCTCTTTGATCACTGGAAAACGCGAACATATTTTTGGAACGTACTGTTTACTATGACCGTAAGGCTACTATGACTGTAAATGCGGTCTTGACTCTGTGTGGAAGACGGTTGAACTTCATTAGTAGAAGGGGTGGGAGTGAAGTACATTCAAAAACTCCGGTACAATAAAAATTGAAATAAAAATAAAATGATGTCCCTGTATCTACACCCGAACAGCGAATTCTGTTATCTACATATACTGACAAAAGTCTTCCGTAAACCACGGCCGTAAAATAGACGACATTGTTGCGAAGACATCTTCAATGATTTTTCTTTATTGTGCCAAGATTTTTCTAGCTTTACTTCAGACTTTTCAGTTGCTCACCGACGACGCTTTTCAGAAATATTTCTACTGAGTTTTCAATCCCTATAAAAATGATGTTTAAGCCAAACAATCGAAAACCAAATTACGCATTGCCTCATTTATGGGCTGGGCTCCCCTAGTATCCTGAAATGTTCACATCTTGCGCAAGACTCTTAGAGGTTTGTCAACTTAACATTAGCGTGTTAGGAATATTAATAACCTAAACATGCAAAGATACGTGATAATTTTGAAAAGAATTAAATTATCTTCGAAAACATGGTACCGTCACTTCTGGACGTAAAACTAAACACATATTTCCTTTTTTAAACTTATCTACTCGGTAGTCTGGGCAGCTGTAGTTGACAGTTATGGAAACTGCTCTCTGAAGACTTTATTAATTTATCAAATATGTCGTATGCACTTTGGATGACTGAGTGCATATTACATGGAAGGAAAAGGGGATTTGTTAACAGTGGCGTAGCATGAAATTTTGAGCAGGGGAAGCTAATTCAAGTTGTCTTTCATGCAATATGAGGAAACGTATTACAAAAATACAGTCTTAAAATAAATAGTAGTCAATGTCAAGTCAGCAGTCGAAGATTGGTTGGAACCTCGTAAGTAACAGCAATAAGGCATGATCTGAAATGATACGTAGTAAAATATGATTTCACGGTTTACACATATCTCTAACAAATAGACACGTATACGTGTAACATTCGCTCACTCCCTGTCATACTTAGATAAATCCAATATTAACGGTCAATAGATACAGCATTAGTATCATTACGTAAGTATGCGTCTGTATTTTGAGTGTGTCCTTCATTGACAGCAAGGGAGTCGGTCATTTGTTTTTTAGATCACACTTTTGTTCGTAAGTCAGTCTTGATAATAGAATTGTCCTAAAAAATTCAAGTAAATTGGTGTCAGGAACTGTTATTTCACTCATTATTTATTATATCAGCCACAATGCACACTAACACTTCAACTGAACAAAACTGACGAAAAGGGATAACTCGGAAACTACTTATTTTCAATGTTAAAGCTAGCTTCTTGCGAGCCTTGCAACCAGTGTAGTTTAGTTAGAAAGGGATGAAAAATCTGCGGGGTGGGTTACACAGAAGAATGAGTGTAAGAAATCAGTCTGCTCGGAAGCTGGTGTGTGCAGGCTTCTTGTTTACTGCTGCATCACAATATTTAACGCGTAAATATAAATTCTATTAAAATTAATAAATAATTTTGTTCATAAACTGCAGGTTTATTATGAAATTATTATTAACTGGGGAAGCTGAGCTTTTTAGCTTACATTCACGCTACGCCACTGTTTGTTAATAGAAACATTTAGAATTATTCAGAATGGAATACAGAATTAAATGACTGGTAGCAAAGATTAAATTTTTAAGTTCCGTACTGTCAGTTACAACGAATTAAAGTTTGGAAATAAGTCCACTCTAACGTCCACCAACAAATATTACTACCAAGTTACTATCCATCTGTAATTACTACTGCCGAACATTTAATTACATATTTCTAAATCTTTGATTCGATAACTGATAGTACCTGTCAACATATCACAGATGTAATTTTAACAAATACAACTAAATCATTCTACATATGTTGTTCAATTGTTTTAATTGCATTTTAACTGTTTTATAATTAAGACATATCTACTGTACATAATACTTTATAATCTGGTTTTTCCAAAATAGACAATGATGTACAAATACTTTAAAAATCACATATGCGTTCTGATATGATTCTAAAAAACTCATCTGAGTTTCTAGTTTTTTGCGGTAATGGCACAATTCATGCATGTTGTAAGTTCTCAACCAGATATTCTATATAATGTGTTTTTGTCATGTTGAGATAAGACCTGATGATGCCGTAAGGAGAAATCGCTCGTCATAAAATAAAATATATTTTTATACTCAATGATATAATTCATTGTTTTAAGTGATAAGTATTGACTGAATCTAATACACTATCAACCAAAAAGTAATTGGGCACTGTTTTTGCCCCTTTAGAACTTCGTGGTACCACCTCTTGTTGCTATAACAACAGCCACCCTGTCAGACATGCTCTCCACTAGTTTGTGTAGGATATCCACTGGAATGCGTCGCCATTCCTCTTGCAACATGGTACTCAGTTGGACAATGGAAGTTGGCCGCATCTCCCGAGACCCCAATTGCCGAGTCCAATTCTACCCAAAGGTGCTCAATGGGATTGAGATCAGGACTCTGTGCAGGCCAGTCCAACCGGTGAACATTATTGTCCGCATACCACTGCATAGTAGCCGCCGAAACATGCGGCCAACTTCCATTGTCCAACTGAGTGCCATGTTGCAAGAGGAATGGCGATGCATTCCAGTGGATATCCTACATAAACTAGTGGAGAGCATGCCTGACAGGGTGACTGCTGCTATAGCAACAAGATGTGGTACCACGAGGTTCTAAAGGAAAAAAAACAGTGCTCGATTACTTTTTGGTAGATGTGAATAAGTGAAGTTATTTGGAGACAAGATATGTTCAGATGACAATTCTCTGGTGAGCGGGCAAAAGGACTTAAGTCACTCTATGTAAAATTTACGGGAGGAACTTTCACACATTTAACCCTTTAGTGCTCGCACCATAATTTGTGACACCAGTAATCGAGCGGATTATATTTGTAATCCATATTTTTCTTTAGGCCTATATTGCAGGAAAAAATTAACTACTGAAACAATAGAAAATACATTTAAAAATTTCTTATGAACGGCTTATAGGAATAAATCACATTACAAATCAGGAAAACGATAATTCGCGTTTGTATTCTTACCTATTAAAGACACTGGCGTCAGCATTAGCGCGGATTACACTTGTAATCCACTCTAAAAACATATATATTGCTACACAGAAATGAGTCACAATTACATCCAAATACTTCTGACATCAGAGCTAAACTGTAACAGGAAGGTAGGCCTACTGAAAATTTGATGCTATCAGCATTGAAAACGGAGATGTGTTGATCGGTCTATACGTCCAGTAATCTCTATTTTCAACACTGAAGATGGGGTGGCAATAGCCCCGAAACATGTCTGTTGTTTTTTAAAAGTTTTAATACATTTTAACATAACGTGATCATACAGCTGTATTATTGATTGTATGCATTATAATAAAATTTAACCGATGAGAATAGATAACGACTGGAGCTACGAAGTGAGAGGTAGAAGTAGAGTTTTAATCCCTTTTCTTAAGGGGTTAGGTATAGCTTACAGCAGTAAATTTTTTTGGAAATATTCAACATTTTTTCCTCCATTACTGTATCTTGTACAATAATGAAAATTGATATGTGTAAAACACTATCCTTCTGCTATATGAAAAAAAAAATATATATATATATATTTACGATTAAAAAAAATATTTATATATAACTTTTTTTTTTTCAAAATTCATAATGGTGGCAGTTCACTGTGCAGTGATGAAGCGTTTCCCCCATAACTCAAACTTGTTAACTTTTACAGGTTCTCTCTCTTTTATTTTATTGCTGAAACTCATGTTTACAATATCATGCTCTTCCAACTATATTCCTCGATAAATAATAAGGCCTACATATTTTTTTTTTATTTTGTGTTAGAAGAAAGTACTGATATTTGATTTTTTTGTAAATCAATTTATTTTTTATCAGACAATCTATCAAAGGTAGAGAAGTGATCTTGCATCATATTGTAGATATGACATGCATAAATACACACAAAATATTTCATCACAGAATGTTGGATAGTTTTTTAGTTATGTGGGAAACGCTTCATCACTGCACAGTGAACTGAATTTTGAAAACAAAAATGTAAATACGTTTTTTAAACGGTAAAAATATGTTTTTCATATAGCAGAAGGACAGTGAATTACACATGCTAATTTTCATTATTGTACAAGATACACTAATGGAGGGAAAAAAATGTTGAATATTTCCAAAATTGTACTGCTGTAAGCTATACCTAACCCCTTAAAGCAACACGAAGAAATGAGCAATTCGCGATATTTCTCAAGGACAATTTGGTTTTTAGTGTAGAGGCGTGTCTAGTAACATTAAAGGAACCGATTGTAGGCTCAGAAGAAAAGGAAAGGAACAGAAAAATTTTGAAAGAAAAAATCAAGAATATCTTATCTAAAGGCGAGGCTAGTGTCACAAGTGTGGAGAATGTACGCGAGGCAAATGCAAACGTGTTAAACTCGGCGAAATTTTCCGGAAAGCAGGCAGTGACGTCATCTGAAGAAAAAACCAAGAGTGACGCGAACTGGTATTCAGCAAGTACAGCAGAACAAGACCTCAGTGCAAGCGAATGGAAATAGTAGACATCAGATGGGAGCAATTCCGAAGCGGGTGAAAGAACTAAGATCTAAATCGAGGCTGACGAGAAGTAGAGTAACGCAAGTAGGAGATAGTTCAGGGAGCAGTGATGAAGGAAGAGGGGAAAACAAGGTGAAAGAACAGTATGACTTAAGGAAATGGTGTGGAGGGGAAATAAATCTTGAGAAAAGAACACTAAGACCTAAATAAAGTAGCAATGTGAAAAAGTTAGCAGTGAAAAGTGCAAATAGTTAGAGGTGTAAAGTGAGGGGAAATGTGTAAAAAATTAGAAGTATAGTATTTTGGGTATAATAATGGATTAGAAGTAAAGTAGTGGAAGAATTGATGACAGACAAGTAAAGACTAGAGGAAGAATTGCAATAATAAATTAAAAATAAGTAACGACCTAAATGACTTGTAGAGAGGCGTTGTAAAACGGGGAGACGGCACTGTATACTAATAATGTGAAGTGCCGCCTCGCCAAAAGGTACATATTGCTTAAAGACAAATATATACATTGATTCATAAAATTTTTCGAATTTGTTAACGTTTTAACATAGAAATTTATGTTATCTTAACAGTTTCAAAAATTGTTGATGTTAACGACATTTCATGAAACAGTTTTTGTTTTAAATTTAGTGTTAAATCAGTAATTATAACGGTTTGTTAAGTTTTAATATCTGTTGGTGAAACCGATCCCTCTTATTAAATGAATTTCGAATATGAGAATCCACTAACTAGCCAACTTTGAGGAAAGCCATGTTTGAATTTTCGGCTAGTGTAAAAACACAGATGTGTATTAAGGCTGGTTCACAATAAACCGGGAACGAGAACCAGAGTGAAAACGAGAAGCAGAGAACGTGAATATGAAAATTTTTTATTCACAATAAACCGAGAACGTAGACGATTATGCATATCGATATGCATGTCAATAACGATATGTAAAGTCGATATTATGCATTCTGATGTTATTTGTGTATAATTGACCAACGGCGTTCTCTCATGAGTATAAGGCAGCCAACATAAACACAGGTTAACCAACTTCAAAATTTCAACGGTACTATAAATATGCCCATTCATCTTTATTATCACAACCTATTTTAAGTCTACCATAACGTAAAATAATTAGAGAAGAAACATTTGTAATAGAATAAAAATGAACACAACAGTAGTTATTGAATTGAAGCATGAATATGTAGTGTGTAATACAACCAATACAGTAATAAAATATGATTCACTTACGTTCGGTGTTCAAAGATGCAGCTATTGAAAGCAACGTATTCTCCTTCATTTTCTCATCTTTATAAGAGATGTCGTAAACGTGAGGATTTTCCTCAACACTCAATATTAGAATATCATCAAATAAAACTTGCTCCATGATGCACAAAATAATGCATAGGTTATGTCACGGTCTTCTTGCTACAAAATATAACGACGACAAAATAGCTTTTAGATGGCAATAGAATGAATCTAGTGGGCTGTGATCGGAAACGTGAACGCCAAAGTTGAAACTTGGTCAACTCTCCGTTCCCGATCCCGGGCTCCGGCAAGCTTTTCGTTAATTGTGAATGCTCACATTTAAATGTACACATTTTAACAATTCTACCATTTTCGTTTTCGTTCCGATTCTCGTTTCCGGTTTATTGTGAACTAGCCTTTATACGTCAGACGGATTTCGTAAGTATTTTATTCATCGGTAATGAATTTGCGAGTTCTGAAAACGAATTACAAGATGACCGACTCTATAGAAAACCCGGCAAGACATTCGTTCTCGTATTACAAAGGAACCTGCGAATTCTCACGAGCTTACCGCAGACGGCAGACGATCAGAGATACGTGTTCCACACTGCAGTGCCCCGTTAGTTCCACTATCACAGTTCGCAGGGTGTCACTCCCCACGATGTCCGACCCCCGATAAGCAGAGCTCAAGCATTACTGATAATGAGCAGCAACGTGACAGTCACAGTGTGGGAAAACTTGCAAATCAAAATTAAAACTGCAGTCGTATGCAGTTTCATTAGTCATTACATACCGTCAATTAAAGCTACAACTGAATCGGTTTTTGGGAAAACCAAATAAGTCAAAATTTCAAGGTTTGCAGTACAAAGGAAAAAACTGTTTATTCCAATTTATACTAACTGCATGCAAATGATTAAGCTTACAATACTTTAAAGCATTCCTGCTTCAGTTACCACTGCATAAAAATTCGATATTAACTCTAGATTTTGATTTTAAAAGTATTTTCGAAAATTAACTTATTCTGTTTTAACAAAAAAAAAAAAAAAATCCGAGAACTACATAGGTCCTACATTCGTTTAAAGTACAGGGACATTATTTTATTTTTACTTCAATTTTTATTGTACCTGAGTTTTTGAATGTACTTCACTCCCACCCCTTCTACTAAGGAAGTTCCAACTCCACACAGAACCAAGACCGCAGATAGTAAGCAGTACTGAGTTACTGAGCATAGTACGTTCCAGAAATATGTTCGCGTTTTCCAGTGACGAAAGAGCTTTCAATATTGAACCATATTTTCGCACAGGTACTGTCCGTTTGCCTACGTCGCATCCCGATTTCCCCCACCTGCTTCTGCTCGCCCCTCTGTAATAGCTGGGCTGTCTTAGCTCTTTTCTGAAAACATTAATTTCTCTTAGGAATTGGAAGTTTACATAATATTATACAGCTGTTTAATTTAACTTAAATAAAAGGGCCTCGTTAAGTAATTAACTGTCACGTGATTTCCTTCCTTTCTACAATCCTGCGGCATAACCACTTGAACGGATAGTAGATAGCATGTCTGAGTAATTTTATATTTTCGGGTCGGGCAGAAGTGAAGATTGAATTTACAGTACGTAGAGTAGGTACAGAATTATTTCAACATGAGTTACTAGTACGAAGGACGAAACTGGCAATTGGAATTAGATGCAATAGTCTATAGTGCGATAATATACACAAAAGAACTGAAGCCTGTATCGAAATGAACGGCCACCATTTTCAAAATTGTGTTTAAATATTCATATTATGATTATTTTTCAATTTAACTTCTTTCTCTATATTGTATGCTAATGTGCTGTAGACAGGATAATATACACTGCATAATAAATACGTTCGCATGGATAACTCACTTCGTGAGTAAAAACACTTATTCTTAATACAGTACTGTACTTTGATTAAAGAAAAACCTAATGAAAATTATCAAACTCAAAATCGCGATATTTCCTAGTTTACGTAAATGGATGAACTACTTTTCTTCCATCCTATACCTAGTAGAGGGATTTGTGTTTTACTCCAGTATCATCGAACTCCAGTCTTGGAGGGGGGAGCACGCGGTGTTTCCGGTTCTCTACTATAGACAGGTTAATATTAAAAATGTTAGTAAAAATAAAATGATTTCCCTGTATTTATTTTCTACTGACGTTTTTAACAGTTTATTATTTCTGGTAATCTGCAGAAACTGGAACATTTATGTTGTCACTTTAGAAAAAAACTAGTAGCCTATATTGAATGAATACTAGGAAAAATGAATATGCATTAGATTAAAAATAACAATAGTAATACAGAGTGATTCAAAACCTCTGCGACAAACTCTGAGGGGTGAAAGATCTAACAATAAGGAACACTTTTTGTTAAACAACCGATGTCTTTTGCGCGTCGTTTCGAAGTTACCGTTGAAAATGTTTTTGCGCGGGCGTACGTCAATGTATGCGCATATGTGTACCCCTGTTTGTTGAGATGTTTGTAAGAGACGAGAAGGGTTGTTGTTGTTTGTTTACGTTTAATGTTCAATACCTTTTCCTTTCAGTTCAGTCTAATCATCAATTGAGAATGGATGTCTACGCTTTTCCCGAGTTAGCCGACATGGTAATGTGTTATGGGGAGGCTCGCGGAAACGGAAGAAGAGCTCTCCACATGTACCAACAACAGTTTCAAAACAGAAATCACCCTCACCACACAACGTTTGCTCGACTTATCAGCGCCTTCGAGACGATGGGGCTCTTCGTCCCCGGCGCATTGGTGGAACGCGCGTAGACATTGTATCATATTCTGTGACACAGATATTTGATCGTGTAATGTAGGTCTAGTCATTCTTGACAATCGCAGAGCGCATGTAACATCAGACCTGACAACCTAAGAGAGTTGAACTGCGGAAGGTGGGAATTTAGTAGGGGGTATCCTTTTTAATAATAATAATAATAATAATAATAATAATAATAATAATAATAATAATAATAATAATAATAATAATAACAATAATAAAAGAAGCAATGGAACGAAAACATAACATTAAATACGCAAGTTATGCGATCATCTCTAAATCCCGTAGGTTATCGTGTCAATGCGGGAAGGGGAAATCGTGAGCTAATTGCGGTTGACTCTAGGCATTATGCATGAAAGTTGGTAGGTCTGTAATTTAACCACAAACTAATGACAACAAACCTACAGCAGCGACAGCGATCTGCTTCCTATACAGCTTGCCGCTCGTCCCTTAGCCGCACAGTAGTATGAAGCCGTTACTGCCTTATATTACACTATACCATTTTATACATTAAATATCGAAAATAAGCTGGTATTTTTTAAATAAATATATTAATAAATAATACAGTAACAATTTTATTAATAAATAAAACAGTGTACATTATGAAATGGTATTCGGCTTCGGGGTTCATACGTACTAATCATTTCATGTGGTCAAACAAAATACATTTTTAGATAGTTTGAGGTCTCATGAAGCATATAAACTGTTTAGTCAAACCAGTGTAGGGTAAAGTTGCCTAATTCGTGTTATCCCTAATCCCGTGATACTTTTTTAAACTCAATATCAGTCAAAGCTTTGCCGTTCGATCACAGTGCCAGACATCTTTCTCGAAAGAGTGCATCTTTCGCCTACATTTGAGACATCGGTGAACTTCCTAGCAGATACCCAATCCCGTGACATTCAGTGAAAAAAAGTATCACGGAATTAGGGGTATCACGGCATTAGGCAACTTTACCCTATTTCAAGTTGCCAGATAAAATCATTTTAATAATAGGCCAACAGCTTTTTAGGAAGCGATCTTACGTGAACTTCACTATACAGTAGCGGAGAGCTAAGTTGAGAGGTTTTTTCAGTCCTTGTCTGGAATTGTCAACAAGTGTGTGATAAAAACACTATCACTACCTCTCTTTAAATTCTTAGAAATACCATACTTTTACACACTCTCTCTTAGCTAAATTGTTGTGGTCCGTCCCGGGAATCTGTAAAGTAACTTCACGCATAATGACGGCGGAGTCTATCTGTGCCAGAGTGTATTGCGGCTAGCATCAGCTCGAGGCCGCAAAGGGGTAAGATGCTACTATATACAGTCACAAAGCTTGGGATGATTTTTTGCATTTCTCGCGATAGTTGTTAGCCGCTTGGAGCGCTGTGAGTACTAGGAACAATAGACTGTGTCACTGCCATCGTGATCTAATAAAGACCGTAAGGCAGACCATGTGACTCGCTTATCCCGATCACGAAGGGCGGCGTTTCAACCATATAAATTAATTGGAATGCATATATTATTATTATTATTATTATTATTATTATTATAAAGAGTAACATATATTTCTCTAAATTGTAGTGTAATTGCATTAATAAAATTTAAAACAATGATTAGGAGACACTTCAGACATAATTCCTTGCGAGTTAAGGTGTAATATTATTTTTGGTGTGAAAATGACGTTGTTCGTATGTGTAATACCTGCCTTTATTTCGATTAAATATTGTAAAATTCTTGTACATTCATTTATGCACGATTCAATAATTTTCAGTTGCACCGTACGAATAAAAAAATGATATGTTTTATTTAACGACGCTCGCAACTGCAGAGTTTATGTCAGCGTCGCTCCCTGTACGAATATTTAAATATGTTGAAATTATAGGTTATGTTTACTGTACCAGTTGCCCCTTTCAGTCTAATTTTAGTGGTCTCCAATGCCCTGCCACTACATATGTATGTTATGGCATATGGAAATTATACATTATAATTAAACATAATGTCATGTATGACACCCGTCACATTCTATTTGTCTGTATTTTAATACTACAATTGAGTACTGAATTATTGTATTTATCTACTATCTAAGAGACGATGTAACACAATCGTACGTACACTAATTTCATAGGAGTGGAATGGTAAATTTTCTTTCTACAATTAAGGAAGGTAGATGTGCTAAATTAAAATCACAATATAAATTCGTTTTTATTGAACCTCAAAATAGCTTCCATTCTAAACTATGTTGATGCGAACCAGATTGTGTTAACACGTAAAATTCTCTTCACATTAAAATAACACAGTTTTGTAATTATTTCTGCAACATATTATGCGACAAGAAGTAAAGGGAACTTAAGGACACATTACACTAAATAAAACTTAGCAATGATACGCAATAAATTTATATTATAATATTTCACTGAGCTACATACACTGAAATAGAAAACCCGAACATACATTACGGACTGGTCTAGATCGAAAAGGCATTTCACTTTGTTGTGAAAAGTTATGTAAACTGTGAAATGTTCGTTATCGGTTGTAATAACTGTAAACGGTTAAAATACAATAATTTGAATAATAATATGGGACAAGAAGACGTTTGTGGTACTATAAATATTGTAAGAAAAAGAGGTCAGAGTTATCCTTCTTCCGAAAGATCCAGGAAGGTGAGTTTATAAAATATAATATATGCTTTATGAATATTATATATAAACCTTATGTATTTCATATTTCAATAGTGAAAGGAAGGTGTTAATTTTTTCAAAAGAATACGATATCGAAAGTACAATACATTTTATCGTCTGCTGGGGAAAGGGTCTGTGCTGAGGCGATAGTAGCGATTCTGGTGGTTAGCAACTATCTATGGATGCATATTTCAACTGTCTATGTTTGCAGACTTAGTAAGTAATTGAGCTTCGTGACTGTATATACTAGACTGTGGTAGAAGGTAGAGTTCAGATAGAAATGATCCAATCCCTGCAAGCGATTGCTCGCTTCGTTCAGCCAACACCTCCCCCCAGAGCGATCATTGACCCTAGCCCTCCCATATATCACTTGCGCGGAGGTCTTGTTTCGTATTTTTACTCTACAGATACCTTGGACGGACCATAGCTATAGTCGTAATGGCAATGGAAATATCAGAGGTGTGTATTCTGTGAGAAAGTGCGGTTGCATGCGAAATTCGACTGTATTCAGATTGGACAGCCAACGACCGTGGAGACGACCAACAACTGAGATGGAAGAGGAGCAACTTAGCAGGAAGAGACATCTACTGTAGACCAGGACGGACGTGAATCTATAACCTTAGTAAAGGTAAAAGCCCATTCACAATGAAAACTAATCGTAAACCTAAGAACATAAAACTTAAACGCGTAAAATTACTGGGATGTAGGCTCATCGCTCGGGAAAGTTGCACGTGGCTGTTCTTATGCCGCATCCAAAATACAGTAGATTAGCGCCTCTCTCGTTTCTCCCTTCCTTTGCTACACCAAGTCTTTCATCCAACCCCCTTAGACAGTAAATACTCTTCGATATGGTACCCTTCTGTTCGGAAAGCGTCGTTCACATTCAGCGACGGCACGCAAGGAATTTCCATCGCACAAACCATAAACATACACAATATCGACGTATTCTGCAGTCGAAAATTTATAAGGCATCTTGAAAAACACAACTTAACACTTCCAATAACTAATTGACACTAATGGCGGACGATGAAGACCTTTCAGTCAAATTCATTTTTAGTGACGAGGCAACGTTCCATTCAATGGAAAATTAAAGAAGCACAATGCTAGGATTTGGGGGAGCAAGAATCCACATTTCATTTTGGAGGTTGAACGTGACTCCCCTAAGCTACATGTGTTTTGTGCCGTTTCGAAACTGAAAGCGTATGGCCCATTTTTCTATCAAGAGAACACTGTCACCGGTATGAGTTATCTTGGTATGCTTACTGAGTGGCTGTTTCCACAATTGGAAGAAGGAGGCAACGAATTTCTTTTCCAACAAGATGGAGCACCTCCTCACCGGCATCGTGATGTACGGAATGTTATAAGCAAACAACTTGTAGGAAGATGGATTGGGCGCGCTGGGAACCAAGATAATATCTTCTGTAGCTGGCCTCCAAGGTCCCCTGACTTCACCGTCTGTGACTTCTTTTTATGGGGTCACATAAAGAATCTTGTCTTTATACATCCACTACCTCAAATTCTGCAGGAGCTCCAACTTCGTATCACTGCCGCCATCGAGTCCATCCCTATAGATATTATGTTGGAACGTGTGTGCCTTGATGTCTGCAGAGTCACACGTGAAGCATACATCGAGTGTCTTTGAGGTAGGTACAAACATTTTTAGTTTCTCTTTCTAATGATACCAGTTTCGTATAAATCCGGCAACCGACAGCGACGCTATAGCAGTTGATAATCCCGGAATGTTTCTGCGGACACACTGTATTTTCCATAACAAATTCTTATTATCAAGAAATTGGGTAGGTTTATGTTACACATAATTGAAAATAACAAATTTATTGTAAGTTGTTTTATAGATGCTAGAAAGAACATAATGGAGAAAAGTCATATATTTAAAACGCTATTTCCTCTGTTAATGTCTAGCAAGCTTGAAGACCGTCGTGGAAGCTTGAAACACGAGTAGTGCCCGTCGTACAACACAGAAGGTCAATACCCTACGCTAAACATGAAAGTGCTTACTTATAATTCCTCTGTAGTTAATTTAATTAGAGCGAGATTTCTTGACGCGGTTTTGTCACGATAGTTTTTATTAAGAATTGCACGTTGAAATGCCGGTAGACCTGCACAAAAAGGCTGAACTTCAGGATATTCCATACAATTCTCTGTAGCAGTGGTTCGCAACTTTTTGAATGCCACGGATTCCTTAAAGTTCCTACTTTATTTTAATAATAATTATTTATTTATTTAATCTGGCAGAGCTAAGGGCAGTAGGCCTTCTCTTCCGCCCAGCCAGACTCTAATTCTAATTGAATACAATTGCTTACATAGTTATTACATTAATATCTAGACCATAAAAGAACATGAAAGTAAATAATGAATGTTGGAGAAGTAATGTTAGTGTGACAATAATAAACATTGGTAAGAAATAGTGATAAAAAATAATAATAATAATGAGATAATTTAAATATTTATTCTGTGATGTACATATGACCATTAAACATTGAGAAACCTGAAACAGCTATTATTGTTAAAAGAATTGTTAGAAAAATATTTCGTTAGTCTATTCTTAAATTGGTTTGATGTCTGACAGTCCCTGACATTACTCGGTAGGGAATTCCAAAGCCGAGGAAGAGCCACAGTGAAAGAAGATGAATATGAGGATGTTCGGTAGGAGGGAATGGATAATATTGAGGAGTGTTGTGATCGTGTGTCTAGGTTATGATGGGTGGATAAATTTTGAAAACGAGACGCAAGATAGACAGAAGTGGAGAAATGCGATATGTGAAAGAGAAGGGAAAGACAGTGGATTTTTCTACGATCTTCTAGACGGAGCCAGGACAACATTTCGAGGGATGGTGATACGTGATCAGCCCGGCGAATAATGCAGACGAAACGGACGCACATATTATGAACACGTTGCAGTCTCTGCGCCGAAGTAACGCTTAGATCAGTAAACAGAATATCACAGTAATCGAAGTGGGGCATCACGAGTGTTTGCACTAACATTTTTTTCATGGAAAAGGGTAGAAAATTCTTCAATCGCCTAAACGAGTGGATTAATGAGAATAGTTTTTTGCAGGTTTCTGCAACTTGAAGGTTCCAATTTAAACTTTTATCCATATAAATACCTAGATTCTTTACTGATTCACTGAACGGAATTTCGGTGCCGTTTATTTTAATCGGGGACAAATTTGGCTGACCCTCAAAAATATTTTGTATAATTTAGTCCCAAATATTTTCCTAAGCACCTTATTCTCAAATACCCTTAACCTATGTTCCTCTCTCAAAGTGAGAGTCCAAGTTTCACAAACATACAAAACAATCGGTAATATAAACCTAACTGCTTTATAAATTCTAACTTTCAGATTTTTGGAAAGCATACTGGATGGCAAAAGCTTCTCAATCTAATAATAGCAAACATTTCCAATATTTATCCTCAGTTTAATTTCCTCTCGAGTGTCATATACAGTATACTAATTTGTACTGTTGCTCCAAGTTATTTGAATTTTTCCACCTTTTCGAAGGATAAATTTCCAATTTTTATTTTTCCATTTCGTACTATGTTCTGGTCACGAAATATAAACTTGTACTTTTTTTTCGGGATGTACTTCCAAATCTATCTCATTACTTGCTTCAACTAAAATTCCCGTGTTTTCCCTAATAGTTTGTGGAAATAATCGCAAGTTCTGCAGCAGAATCTGCCGAACGCAGTATGTCATAAATACGTAGTATATTCAGTAGACAATTACATCTTCATCGTTTTTGCTGTCGAAACAATAGGCTCCTGGTGTAAAGAAGCAAAACACCTGGTTCCCGAAATTGGTAGAAATTTGGAGTTTGGTGACTGTTACTGGAAACCCTCACTGCACCAATTATCTACGACAACCAACAGGCATAGCCATCCAACGTGGAACCTTTCCAGACTCCAATTCTCTGGATGAAATTTCCTTTACTTGAATATCTGATGTGATTGCAGTTTTCTTTTCCTAACATATTCGTACTGTAAAAAAATCGGGAGTCGCAATTAAATTTTCTATTTATACACATTTAAACTGAAATTATACATTTTTATAATGAAACATCGGTATTATATGTGGAAGACATAATGTTAATATTGATGTGTACTCTATTTGCCAGTGTATTCATACATTGAAAGTAGGTCTGTTTATATATTGTATTGTATTATATATTATATTATATTATATTATATATCATAACGTATTAAAATAATAGTACATTATGCAACGAGCCTATAATGAAGGTAATTAAGAAGCAAGTATGGATATTTATGAAACGAGCGCAAGCCAGTTTCATAATTTTCATACGAGCTTCTTAATTACCATTATAGGCGAGTTTCATACGATTTTTTATGCTCGACCATATTTCTAACTTGATATTATTAATTTTCTTTGTATCTGACCTTGACCAATGTCCCGTATGTTGTGAGATGTGCGCAGACGCGAAAGTATTGATTTTTTCCGAGGAACAGATGTCCACATTGACCTTGCTAGGCCATAAGAACCTACAGAGATAACATTGAAATAAAATTAGACATTGAAAAACGAGATGACAAATTGAATTTATTTGAATATTATTTACAATTAACGCTAATTATTATAGTAACAGAACATAACCTTCTGCGACAGTATTGGATTTCCAGCCTCCGTGACTTTTCGCTAATTCTCTTTCGATTGCATATCCGAGAATAATCGATACTTGCGGTTTTATAACGGTAGAAAGCTGACCTGTCATTGGCTGAACAGTTGTAACCTGAGTCTTCATTGGCTCAAAGACCTGACCTTTAATGAGTAGGTGTACTTTAATGACATGCATTAAAGGTCTGCTACCAGGTGTATAATTACTACATTTCGGCATGGTCGAGCATAAAATATATTATACATGGTGAAAGGTGTTTAATGACAATACTTTTAAGGAACGAATCCTTAGCATATGATTTTGTGAAACAAAAGTTAGACTTCGGTTCCAATGGAAATGTTTAAGTCATATCCGTGAAACTCAATGAGTCCATTACTATATTCAAGGGGAGTTCGTATAACCTATGTGGAAGAGTTTATTATAATTCAGTGAGGTGAGGGATTGCAATAGATTTTTTAAAAATAATGTTATTCAATTGTGCTTTGACATGGAAGCGCAAAAGACGCGATGTACAGTACGTGCATAGGGGAGAGTTGGGTAGTATCGGACATCGGGTAATATCGGACAGTGAGTTTCTTTCATCTACCACTAGATGGTAGTACCTGAATGACATGATTACGTTTCTGTTTGCGACATCACAGAAACGTAACCATGTCATTCAGGTACTATCATCTGTTGGTAGATGAAAGAAACTCTCTGTCCGATAGGCCTATTACCCGATGTCTGATACTACTCAACTCTCCCCTAACTATAGAACGTTAATACGAGTACAAGCTTCACATTACTGACATACAGATGTAGAAATAAGCTTAATAATAATAATAATAATAATAATAATAATAATAATAATAATCCGTGGCGCTACAGCCCGTTAAGGGCCTAGACAGGCCAGCCGGTTGCTGGCCTCACGCCCACGTGCCGAAGCAGAAGTGGACGATCATCCAACCAGAATGTAGGTATCGTGTGGTTAGCACGATGATCCCCCCAGCCGTTATAGCTGGCATTCGCAACCGGATTTCGCTACCTATCGTAGCTCCCCAAGTGCATCACGATGCTGGGTGGGCACCGGTCCCATATACTGGTCGAAATTTCATGAGAAAATTTCTTCCCCCATGAGGACCCGAACCAGCGCGCATTCCGTAAAGCGAGTCCTAGGCAAGATGCCTTAGACCACGAGGTCACGGCGCGGGTTTCTTATTTCTTAGAAAAGGCAAAAAGCCTCATCCTTCCAGCCATTTACGAGTACTTGAAGGGACTGACGCTCACACCAACAAAGGAACAGTAGCGACCAGATCCTCAAAAGCAAAAATGCGGTGTTGAGAAGGGCCGTATTCATAGAGCGTATTCCGAATCTCACCGGTGAGCAATCCGATGGCATCATGGTGTTCCGAATTCCACCGATGACGTCATTGATGCTCCACCGGTGTCACACCGGTGCCATCAGCTTGCAGAGATGGTGGCAATCTCCATCAGCCGCCATCAGTGAATCTGATTGGTTCTTGTATAGGGCGGGAATTAGCAGACGAATGACATCGTGCACTGTTGTGTCATGGCGGTGTGTTCTGCTTTGGTTCTGCTGTATTGTTTGTAATGAGCACAACGTAAAAACAATATGTTAATGGCTTATGAGCGAACATGTCAACGGACCAGTTATTACTACCGGTTCAAGAAATCAGTTGTTTATGATCTCTTTTCTTTGAACGAGATGGCAGTACGGAAATTTCGCAAAATTTTGCTAGCGTAGCACAGACAACAACTTTTACAGTCGCCATGACAGCCATCGATACTTCCACCAGTTTTGTTCCTTCTTTCGCTGCAACGTGACGTTATTGATGCCACCGGACCGGTGAGATTCGGAATACGCTGATAGACATTCCTAGCGCGGGCTTCCGGTTGAAGATGAGCGAACTAACGTTTTTCGTATTCATAAACCAGTGTTAGCGGTATGTTATGATATGAATCCCATACAAGTAACCAGTCGATAGCCGGGGCTAGTTTAGCACGCTCGTAGCGCGGGCTAGAGAAATGTCTATCAATAGCACCATAAGAATCTAACCTAAAACAAATTTCTCAGTTTCTATCGGTCTGCCCAGTGCAGTGATCGACTGAAACCATGTCTCACGTTGTTTGGTCATAGTTAAGTGGTGTAGAAGTTTACGAGGTAAGAAGTGAACAGCAAAATCCAAATTCTGACCCTTCGTTTCAAGGAATTCGTACGAAAGATTATTTGAACCCTGGTCCTTCGTCTCGGAAAGGTAAAAGAGCTTGTTATTTTAAAAAGGAACTAAATTGCGGACACAGACTGTGAAGATGATTAAAATCAATTTCAAAGAGTGCGTGATCCCTTACGTCGAAGGGCAGAGGAATGCATTGCCATGAATGGACGTCACATTGGGCACCTTCTATGAAGAAGTGTTCAGATCTTAGGAAGTATGTGTTGTAAGACCCATGTTTATTAAACATTATTTTCTTGTTTTGATGCATATTAGTACCTCGTAAAACATTGGATACTTTTTTTTAACACCCTGCATATTTATTTCTATTTAAGAGATAGCTTTCCTTACGTTATATAAGTTGGATAGTTATAATTGCTAATAGTGCTTAGAAAATACAATAAAATTAATAAAATAACGGTGAAAAGGTGCAACAAATATTTGTACTAAACGAGCGCCGTGGAAGAAAGAAGCACACAGTCCAACTGAGCGCTCTTGCTGCTTTACAAGTGCAGGCGAGATGAGCGTCTCTGCTTTAGTTATTTACTTAACAGCAAGATTAATATCTTTTATAGTTTAAAACTAGATCATTTAATACTTTGTAAATTGTTGAGTTTAATTAAGTTTACACACAGTTATGTATAATTTGAATTAACAGCTTTGGGGGTACAAGCTTGATTGAAAAAGTGTCTCTAAGAGAGATTTATTATTTTTTTTTATTTATTTATTGGGTTATTTTAAGACGCCGTATCAATATTTAGATTATTTAGCGTCTGAGTGAAATGAAGGTGATAATGCCGGTGAAATGAACCCGGGATCCAGCACTGAAAGTTATCCAGCATTTGCTCAGATTGGGTTGAGGGAAAACCCCGGAAAAACCCTCAACCAGGTAACTTGCCCCGATCGGGATTCGAACCCGGGCCATCTGGTTTCGCGGCCAAACGCTCTGACAGGTGTGAACCGGTATGGGAAGAAAAAAGGTTGATTACCACCGTTTTAGACAATACTTTGCACTTAATGAGGGGAGAATTTAAATAACTGCAGTGTACAGAACTACAAGAGGAGCTTTCTAATGACACTGAGTCGGCATGACGTTCGTCACTTGTTTTCGTTTGTCGCCATCACAACGTGTTCCGTCTATGTCGCACGTCATCCGTCTAATTATTTTTTATGTAATTAACTTACCAGACAGACAGATGGCGCGATAATACTTCGTTAGTCTTCTCTGTTGCATCGGAACGCTGCCAACCGAATATAATACTCATCAAACTGAGCGTTTCGTTCATTAAAATGGGAACTGTATGCGGATTGAATAATGCTAGAGAACGGAGAACGCCAGCACACATTCTGAGTTTTATATAGGTAGTCTTATATGAAGGGTTCAGAGCCATAGTGGGCCAAGCGCCATTTATTAAAAACGGAGAAAGCAAGGGTTAAAGTTAAGTGAATACCATAGTTTAATGAAGATTGACATATCATTTAGTTTTAATGTGTATACTTTATATTGTGCTATATGTTTCCATTGAATTAAGGTAATAACTTAATTTTAACCCTTGTTTTCTACGTCTTCAATAAGTGGCGCTTGGCCCACTATGGTTCTGAACCCTTCATATGAGCAGTCAATGAGTCAATGTTAATTATTCCGATAGTAATGGAACCAGTAATAAGAACCTTCAAACTCATTGATTCATTAAGCACCTAGTGTTCATAGTAGTTGTGTCTACCGCTGTGAAGCAACAGCACCGATAGGGCACGGGTTTAAATCTTGGTTGGCACAAGTTACTTCATCTATCATCTTTCAGATGGCATCTGTATGACGGAGCTGTATAAGTCCCAGGAGGACAGAGATGCTTTCAGGGCGGACTGCGTCGGACTTGGATGATGTGTAGCTGAATCGACAGAGGGCACTATAGTGAATCACGATACGGTACGTAAAATGTTACATGTTATGTTTTATTTAATGAAGCTCGCAACTGCCGAGGTTATATCAGAGTCGCCGGTGTGCCGGAATTTTGTCCCGCAGGAGTTCTTTTACATGCCAGTAAATTACAGACATGAACATACTTAAATATCATCGACCTGGCCCGGGATCAAACCCGCAACCTCGGACATAGAAGGCCAGACAGCGCTATACCAACTGCACCAACGAGGCTAACACGACACTTACAGTAATGCGATCATAAAGTCTTATAGGATACAGCAGGAGGTAGTAACGTGATTTGCGATCACAGCTAACAAAGAAACAGGTTGCCAATTTGGACGAGTTCCGTTAAAAAGTGTGAATATAAGGTCTCACAAGCAGGGAATACCGACGGAAGGAATGCGAATGAAACCATGCGATAAGAAAGAGCGGGTGACAGGAAAGGTCACCAATTAGCTTGAATGATATTCAAGAGTACAGACCGATTATTTAGTCCTGACAGCTCAGCGATGCGAAAGAGGGGAGGTAATAGGAAGAGTGGGGAGAGTTCCGGAGTAGAGATAAGGGTGAGCAGTCGGTAAAGGAATGCAGTACAGCTTAACTGTATTGGAAACATACGGCTCTACCGCACGCATGACATCCGATCGCTCCAAAGACAAGGAAGTGAATAACCCAAACACCCCTTGGCGTAACTAAATGAACTCGCCTGACCCAGGCGCACATCTCCGGCGACTGTCAGGACTAAATAATCGTACCGTACAGTCGGAAGAGAAATGACATCGATAGAATCAGTCTTGCATTGTGATAGTTACATTACAACTTTAGTTTGTTCCATTGCATGTGAATACGTGTCTTGCATCGCACGATATTATTATTTCATTCGTAAACATACGTTGCGCGTTTAATAAGCTTCGAATTTTTCTCTTGCTACGTTCTTTATTTCCACAGCGATGTCCTCATTTGTTCATCTTCTTGGAAGAGACAGTACTTCGCCCGTACCTCTCGCTTCCTCGGCGTTCCTACATACATACGTCAAAACAGACAGCAACCTTTTCGGTAATCGTTTCTTCCGCGAGCTATACTGTCCATTCACTTATGTTTTAGCTAGGGGGTAGGGAGCACTCTTCCCAGCAGGCAGAGTTTTAGCTAGTGTAAGGAGTAGCGTTTACTTAGTCTGAAAAAGTGAAGACTAGCTTACCGGTAGTCTGAAATGTCAAGACTCTATTCTATACAGCTGTACAGCCTATCCTAATACAGTTGCTTTATCCGAACCTTAATAATAACTTACATTATCGTGACAATGAATTTTATGTCGAAATTGATATGTACAGATGCGTGAAAATTATATATATATATATATATATATTTATTATATATGCCTATATTGTTTAGGACAACGTTGGAGAATTGAATTTTAATTAACTGAACCATAAAAAGTTAAAACACTTTCACTTAATATAGCTATACGCACGATGCCGCTGCACATTTCTTGTATTTAGCAAGCCAGTGATACTTAATGGCACAGCAAACACCTAATGTACTCCTCTTCGTCACAAAAATATTATTCATTCTTTATGGAAATAGCATTTCCCTGCCTTCTTCGATTCACTTACTTCCTCCGAAAGGGACATAGCCTACTTCCTCATTAAGCCGTCGCTGGTATTTTCACTACTGAAGCACGTCAATAAATCCTGCCGGTACAGGTGGACTACACTGCGTTCCATGATATCTGACGTAAACATTGCCGGAAGAGGGCGGGAGAAAGGTAATAATTGCTATTCAACCAATGACAGAGGTCACATTCCAGACTTAGCTTGAATTTAGGCGGCCTGAAGCGTTCTATCCCCATCCAACTTCAAGATACAGTAAGTCCGGGATGTATCCTCTGCCATTACTTGGATAGCAAAATTATTCTTTTCCCTTTCTCTGCCGGCAGTGTTCACGTCGCCTGTCCAACATTAAAAAACGCAGTGTAGAGGATGTGGGTTGAAAAGTCGTGTACTACGAGTTCTAATTGTACTACATTTGTCAACCTCCAGACTAAAGATAAAGCACGTGAACCCTCAATTCTTTTTTCTTTTCTAAATAACGAAAACTAGCACGTGCATTACTAATATGGTTATTAGATTTGATACTTGGAATGTAACTTCATATACAGAGTGTAAGGGGTGTAAGTGCCGTCCTTTTCACAGTCGTCGGGGACGGTCTACAGGATCAAAAAATGTCCATACAACATATGGGCAAAACTTGATAGTTTTCCCAGAAAAAATATTTCTTCTCTAATTTTATTCGCGTCAAACTGCTTAGGCCTATATCGTTAGTAAAACTATGAAAACAATTACATCAGTAGGTATATCTAGCAAAGAGTTAATATTAGTTTAAATACATATGTGTGTTCTGTTAAGTTTTCGTGAAATAAAATAAAATTGCATGCTTAAATTTGTTAATATTCTGGCGTGGGAGACGTGGCAACGTGTTAAGCAGGCAGTACTCTGCACAGACAAAAGTACGAGTCAGCTGAGTTCAAGCTCCCTGTCCATAGGTCTACTGCCGAGCGGATGACAGTTCAGTACCAGGTATTCGATAAACAACTTACAATGTCATTCACAGTTTAGGAATATCATATGTTATTAATTTATGGAGAAAGTCGTAGTAATTCAAGTGAGGCAAGAAGATGTACCGTCAATGTTTTCCACAATGAAGGTTACCTCATCGGCGAACTTCTGTAGCGGTTTCTCAACGATTATTAGAAACTGGGAGTCTCTTAGCCAGTTTCGAAAGTCACACAAACAGAAATTCCTTGAAAAATGGTACTGCCTTATGGAAGCGAAAGACATTAAAATGTTGCAATTAAAAAAGTTTGTGTCATTTTGTGCAGTAAACCATTATTGCTTATTGTTTAGACGCACAATAAAAAAAAATGGACCAATATTGCCAATATTGTTAAATGAAATTGAAATTTACCATAAAGTTCTATTAATGAGATTGAATAGTTTGTAATTTGCTGTTCCTTTTATGTAAACAACGGTCCGCCCCTGCGTTAGAACAGAGCATCTGTTTTGTACCGGTATGCCTGTATCCGCTTGAGCTGTAGGCCCTACTGTGTATTTGTAAATCCCTCCTCCCCATCCATCAACGTTCCCAATTGCCTAATATTGTAAACTTTAATAATTAGTTAAATATTGTAATTAGAAAAAAATTGTAAAGACATTTTTTCTTCCTTGTGACATCATCAATCATCAGTTAAAATAATGACACTTATACCTCTTACACCCTGTAGAACAGGAGGGATAACATCAGTAGCAAAAGAACTAGGTAGACATACTGTAGAATAGACTGTGGGAGTACAGGAGGTTAGGTTAGATGGGAATGGCATATCACACATAGGAGATTATTTGTTGTATTATGGGGAAGGAAACAATAATTACCAATTAATAATAGGATTCTCTATCCATAGAAAAATAAAATCAGCAGTAAAAAAGGTCGAATTTATCGGTGACAGGTTATGGCAGCGGTCGGCATTTCATGCGGCATCTTACGTCATACTTATGCAGGCGCAGTTCACTAATGTATCCCTCCACACACACTCACTCCACGTAGGACAGGCAGAATACATACGTTACTAGTGTCCAGCATGTCTGTTTCCAAAACATTAAAAGCAAACAGTGCAGCAAAACGAATATTTGTAGAAGAATGGGAAGAGAAATTCTTTTGTTGTGCACAGGAAGAAAATGTAACATGTTTGTTATGTTCCAAACTACTTAAACGTTTCACATTACCACCATAAAGAGACATTATACAAAACTCCATTGTCACGTGTACTTTGTCATAATATTAACACTGATTAAAGAAAAAGCGCTGCCGAATATTATTTCCTGATATGATAAAATTTTGGAACTTTGCAAAAAAGCCTAAATAAGGGAAAATTTCTCGGTTTTAAAATTTTCCCGAAAATGTACTACAATTCAAAATTTCTAACCCTTAGGTCATTTTGTGCTAAGTTTATTTCAATGTTCAGCTCGACATATATATGTGAGCAATTTCTTTAAAAAATGAAACACGTTAAATATAAAGCGCGCTTCTGATTGACGGACCAACATTCATTTGACCAAATAAAAATTGAAACTTATGATGGAGAACCAGATTTCACTTCACTGATTAAATTACCTGGATAGGCTGATGAGTAACTTCAAATCCATCAGAAGGATGCTAAGACATGATAATACAGCTCGCCTACTTATTTTCAGACTATACGGGCGAGGTTCAGTCTTCTCCTCCCCCAGCCTACTGCTTTCTACCACTTCTCGTCTGCGAGCTGCGTTTTATATGACGTCATCTATGTTGAAGTTCTGCCGACCCCTGGGTTATCGTATTTAGTATTTAAGGGTAGATAGTGCGATATCATAGTTATAAACGCTCACGCCCCTACAGAAGAGAAAGACCACATAAAATGCTCAGAGAATGTTAGTTGTGAGGGCGGAAGGAAAGAGACCTTTGGGGAGGCCGAGACGTAGATGGATATAAAAATGGATTTGAGGGACGTGGAATATAATAGTAGAGACTGGATTAATCTTGCTCAGGATAGGGACCGATGGCGGACTTCGGAAATAAACCTCCTTTAAAGTCATTTGTATGTAGACAGATGGATTTATTGATCAATATTATACGCTACATACAGAAGTACTATATTATCATAATTTTCTCTTAAATCCATTGCACGTAGCCTAAGTATTGTGTAAAACTTGTCCTACTTTCATCATATCATTCTAGTACCTAAAAATCTGTTTCCTATTAAATACTAAGTAAAGCTAGTATTTTAAACGCACATATATTCTGTAAATCTATACTAATAATAAATCTGTAGCCGAAATTTTTCTGGTAATTTTCGATTTTCCAAAAATAATTGGTCCTAACATATATAATTAACCACCCTGAAACCGAAAATCGCTTTTTTGAAATTTTTGTTTGCATGTCTGTCTGTCTGTGTATGTTTATCTTTTCACGCGATAATGGCTGAACGGATTTCGATGAAAATTGGAATATAAATTAAGTTCATTGTAACTTAGATTTTAGGCTATATGGCATTCAAAATAAGTTATTTAAAAGGGGGGTTATAAGGGGGCCTGAATTAAATAAATCGAAATGTCTCGCTTATTATTGATTTTTGTGAAAAATGTTACATAACAAGAGTTTCTTTAAAAATTATTTCTGATAAGTTTTATTCTTTGCAAATTTTGATAGGACTGATATTTAATAAGATAAATGAGTTTTAAAATTAAAATAACTGCCATCTAAGGCGGTGTATTGAAATAAAAAACAAATGACTTCGTCTATACGGGGCCTTGGACACAATAATCGAAAGCTATGAAACATAGCCTACAGAGAATGTTTCTGTGTTTGTATGAAGTAATATCGGAAGCTAAATTAACCGATTTGTATAATTAATTATTATTTCATCTTTGGAAAGTGTAGTTTCTCTGGATGAACATAATGCTATAATGTTATTACAGTAACTTGTGAGTGAATTGAGGACAGGTAAGATTAAAATAGCTTCTTATGCACAGAAAACTTGATAGGTTATTCTGTATATTCATTTCCTGTATTTCTTAAAATAATGTTTACGAACATATTCATTTTTATCTCAGAGAATTAACGAACAACGAGAGTGTATTGATTTAGTACGCAGTAATAGTACGTTAGCTTAGCAATCCATTATTGTGTAATTCAAATTTTAACTATGCTCAATTGAATCGTGTTAAAATACATAAAATATATATGCAATAAATGCAATGCAAAAAAATTGGGTAATGAGCCAAGCAGATTATGTTGCTCTGTTGTAAAAGCTGTTCCTCCTGAGATTCAAGAGCTCCCACAACAAATTAAAAACTTTCTAATTCGAGTACATCCGTTATCAACACACTTTTTACATAATATAATATAATATAATATAATATAATATAATATAATATAATATAATATAATATAATATAATATAATATAATATAATATAATATAATATAATATAATATAATATAATATATGTAGCCAAAATTTTTCTGTTTATTTTCGCTTTTCCAAAAATAATTGGTAATAACAATTAAGAAACCTGTTAAAGGAATTGTCATTGCACCAAATGAGTGGTCTCTGGATCAAAATGATCGCATTTTAATATTTTAAATACAATTTAAATTAAGTAACATATTAAACGATTTATCCTTCTATCATACACGAATGTTCCCTGGATCAAATGTCCTATTTTAATTATGTAATTACTTTATATTTATTTCTAACGGGTGCAGCGGAGCGCACGGGTACGGCTAGTTAGTAAATATAACAATACCTTAGCTGAGAACAAAAGAATGTGACTTACTGCAATTCAATTAAAATATTAATCCCGATGATCATTTCTTTCTAATATCGACTGTTTACAAGAATAAAAATCGATTCTAAGCTGCGTTTCCATATATAAAGCTCGGTTTCTTCTCAAGCCGCATCTCGACTTCGTTTTAGAAATCGCATAAGGATTCAGACCTCGATCACGGTTTAAAAGCCGAGGTTTGGAACCACGATTTCGTCCGTGTTTTAGAAATCGACCCATTGTTTTGGCTGCGATGTGCTTAATCAGTAATGCATTTTCACAACAGAGCCTATGTGGTGCGTTGCCTGGAAACGTTCCTCAAATTATAATAGAGAAAGGACCGCTAAGTTTATTGTACGTACGCTTGCGAAATCTTGACCAATACGGGGACCGTCACTAAACTGGCCCCTCCGGGATATGACCAAACTATATATCATAAAACCAGATAAAGATGGAAATAGCCCCCCAGGTACAAGTGGACAGTGATCTGGCAAAAAACATGACAGTGGCGGGAAAGGTAAGAAAAGAAAACCTGGGAGTGATGACACCGAGAACAAGAATAAAGAACCTGCAAAAGATGACACCGAGAACAAGGATAAAGAACCTGCAAAAGATGACACCGAGAACAAGGATAAAGAACCTGCGAAAGATGACACCGAGAACAAGGATAAAGAACCTGCAAAAGATGACACCGAGAACAAGGATAAAGAACCTGCAAAAGATGACACCGAGAACAAGGATAAAGAACCTGCAAAAGATGACACCGAGAACAAGGATAAAGAACCTGCAAAAGATGACACCGAGAACAAGGATAAAGAACCTGCAAAAGATGACACCGAGAACAAGGATAAAGAACCTGCAAAAGATGACACCGAGAACAAGGATAAAGAACCTGCAAAAGATGACACCGAGAACAAGGATAAAGAACCTGCAAAAGATGACACCGAGAACAAGGATAAAGAACCTGCAAAAGATGACACCGAGAACAAGGATAAAGAACCTGCAAAAGATGACACCGAGAACAAGGATAAAAACCTGCAAAAGATGACACTGAGAACAAGGATAAAGAACCTGCAAAAGATGACACTGAGAACAAGGATAAAAACCTGCAAAAGATGACTCCGAGAACAAGGATAAAGAACCTGCAAAAGATGACACTGAGAACAGGGATAAAGAACCTGCAAAAGATGACACCGAGAACAAGGATAAAGAACCTGCAAAAGATGACACCGAGAACAAGGATAAAGAACCTGCAAAAGATGACACCGAGAACAAGGATAAAGAACCTGCAAAAGATGACACCGAGAACAAGGATAAAGAACCTGCAAAAGATGACACCGAGAACAAGGATAAAGAACCTGCAAAAGATGACACCGAGAACAAGGATAAAGAACCTGCAAAAGATGACACCGAGAACAAGGATAAAGAACCTGCAAAAGATGACACCGAGAACAAGGATAAAGAACCTGCAAAAGATGACACCGAGAACAAGGATAAAGAACCTGCAAAAGATGACACCGAGAACAAGGATAAAGAACCTGCAAAAGATGACACCGAGAACAAGGATAAAGAACCTGCAAAAGATGACACCGAGAACAAGGATAAAGAACCTGCAAAAGATGACACCGAGAACAAGGATAAAGAACCTGCAAAAGATGACACCGAGAACAAGGATAAAGAACCTGCAAAAGATGACACCGAGAACAAGGATAAAGAACCTGCAAAAGATGACACCGAGAACAAGGATAAAGAACCTGCAAAAGATGACTCCGAGAACAAGGATAAAGAACCTGCAAAAGATGACACCGAGAACAAGGATAAAGAACCTGCAAAAGATGACACCGAGAACAAGGATAAAGAACCTGCAAAAGATGACACCGAGAACAAGGATAAAGAACCTGCAAAATAAAGTCTGTAAATATAATAACTATGGTTCGGATAAAGTATCTCTATCAGGATAGGCATCCTTGGTCCATGAATTTTGTTTACAAACATTAACTAGTTGTCGCGTGCGTTTCAGACGGTTTTGGTCTCTCCTTTCAGGTCACGAATCTTTACGGTCGTACGACATTTCGATCAATACCACATTACGGTACAACGATACTCGGGTATCGTTTTGGTCATCCGATTGTGTTGGCTGTATCGTAGTAATATCCATCATTCGATTGTATTGTCTGTATCCTAGCAATGTAGGCTACGTCATTCGGTTTAGAATTACTTTAATTCTCATTCCGTCACCACTTTTGCAAAATCCTGAATTATAACAAAATTACTATAGCGAAAATGGCACATAACTCAGTGCAAGAAGAACAAACAATGCTTGTATTAAATGACTCCTGTTACCAATTTTACGCGTGCAACAAACAGAAAGCCTGACGTTATTGGCGCTGTGAGGACAGGGAAACCTGTAGACTTACAGCAAGATGTACTACTGGTATTAGTCTTCATAGCATAGAGGTATTCGATGCTGGAACAGGGAAAGACATCCTTCGGGGTGAACACTGAAGAAACTAATAGTGAAGATGATCATGAATAACTTTTATATATTATACCACAAAAATTCTATGTATTTATATCACAAAAATAAAATGCAGTAAAAAAATTGTCTTCCTTCATTCTGACCGAAGAAATGAGTTACCGATTTCAGTGACCGAAAAATCGTGACCAAAATGTGCTGAGTGACCTAAAAATTCTGACCAATATCCAGTGACCGAAATACAACTTTGAGCGAAAAAAAGTGACCCAAAAATCCGAGACCAATGTATCTGTGACCTGTCATACATTGGCCCATAAACATTGACCAAAGTCGCTGCGAATCGTCGCGTGTCCCCCAGCCGACAGTAGTGACGACGTGTATTCAGTTCCTATCGGCTGCAAAGGTCTCGTAAGCAGGGAATGCCGACGGAAGGAATGCAAATGAAACAATGCGATAAGGAAGAGCGGGCGACAGGAAAGGACGCGAGATAGCTTCAATGATATTCAAGAGTACAGTCGGAAGAGAAATGACATCGATAGAATCAGTCTTGCGTTGTGATAGTTACATTACGACTTTAGTTTGTTCCATTGCATGTGAATACGTGTCTTGTATCGCACGGTATTATTATTTCATTCGTAAACGTATGTTGCGCGTTTAATTAGTTTCGAATTTTTCGCTTGCTACGTTCTTTATTTCCACAGCGATGTCCTCATTTGTTATTCTTCTTGGAAGAGACAGTACTTTCATCGGCCCGTACCTCTCGCCCCCTCGGCATGCCTACGTACACACGTCAAAACAGACAGCAACGCCACCATTGCTTTTCGGCAATCGTTCCTTGCGCGAGCTATGCTTCTTGTCATGTACGTCTTCTGTCATCAAATCCCAAAATCATCATCATCATCATCATCATCATCATCATCATCTTATCAGGATCTCAATTCTCTCATTTTCTGTTAAGAACTTCATGTTTATTACTTGACCATTTTGTTTGTGGAACGACAGTTGCTTGTACTAATATATAGCGCGCCGCTGTTACGTAGATAGCTCTGTTAAGCAGAGCGCGCGCACGCACGCACACTCTCTCTCTCTCTCTCTCTCTCTCTCACTCTCACTCTTGATTTAACTTTTGAATGCGCACTCCAGGTGTGTGAAGCAAAAGTGCGCGTGTATGTAGGCCTACGATATCGACCAGTATGGTGTGGAGTGTGGATTGAAGTGTGGAGTTTCAACCTATTGTAAATCTTGAGTGTGCATTCCTGAAGTGAACACGGCAGAAAATCGGCAAATACCCGATGAATTGACGCGTTATTTTATACAACTCTATCAACAACACGAATCTTTATGGAAAGTGAAACCTTCAGCTAATGCCAATAAATAATTACGAAATGAAGCAACAACAGAAACTTGTTAAGCACATCAGACAAACTTTTTCAACTGCAGACAAGGAGAAATTTGTGATTAAGAAAATAAACACAATAAAATCATAGTCTACTATACACAGTCACGAAGCTTGAGTCTTAAGGGTGCTAGGAACAATAGACTGTGACGGTACTATTTTGCATTGCCTGTAATGAGGCGATATTAGCGATCCTAGTGGTGAGCAACTATCTAATGTTTGCATATTTACTACGTATTGAGCTTCGCGACTGTATATACTAGACTGTGATAAAATGGTGTTTCGGAAATAGTTCAAAAAGTGAACGAGTCTAAACGAACTAGTTCTGGGGCTCAAAGCATATCAAAGCCATCATTGTGGTTCTTCAATTTAGTCTTATTCACAATTTATCTATTCAGATATTGAATACATAATTACTGTCCTTGTTAATCTACTACCGCAAGATACAAACTACTTATACATAAATTATTTGAATAATTATATAAAGGAAGGTAAAGTTTTATTATATGCAGACGATACCTCTATTACTGTTTGTTCGGAGTCTTCCAATGATTTGATAAGTAAAGCTGACATAGCTATATCTCAGTTCAAAACGTGGTGTGATTATAACAAATTAATTGTTAATATTAATAAGACTATGTTAAAAATTTGTTACTAGACCTATGAATATAAATTTCCATGTCAATTCGGAGATATATTGTCTCAAAGCCAACACAGTAATAAATTTCTTGGCATAATTATGGATATATTGACTTGGAATGAGCATTCTGATTTTATTGCTAAAAAACTTTGTTCTGCTAACTTTGCTATTTTGCAATTGAGAGATATACTAAACACCAAAATATTGATTTCAATTTACTACTCACTTGCTTATGCATATTTCAGTTACGCCGTTTTCTTATGGGGTAACTCTACACACTCTAATAGGATATTAATTGCACAAAAAAGAATTATACGATCCATTTTTAAATTAAAGAGTTTTGACTCATGCAAACCTTACTTTAAACAATATAAAATTTTAACATTTCCATCCATTTATATTTACAAATGTCTAATCTTCTTAAAACAGAATGAGAATAAATAAAATAAGAATTAAGATTATCATAATTTTATTATAATACACGAAAGGCACATCTGTTTAACTTTCACTTTAAATTCTATTATTCATTGTAAAGGTTCACATACTGAATAAAAACTTTGATGCGTTTAATACTTATTATAATCAGAATCACAGTCGCAGAGACTTCAATGCATCAATGAAAATAAACTGACCAACAAAAATTTCCAGAGTTACAGCCGACTGAAGAAAGCGGTTTGAGAAAGAGGGTGTAAGAAAATAGTAGAGCATATTGTAACTGTTTATAGGCTTAAGCACGCAGGTAAAGGACTGAATAAGAGGGTGGGATGTCGTATATAAGCTTAAATGTGCAATTAAATTCTGTATTATTATTATTATTATTATTAATATTATTATTATTATTATTATTTATTAGTAATGCCGCTGTTATTATACATACTATTAATCTATACTTACAAAATATGTACAAAGTTGAGTAAGAAGCAAGTAAGGCAATTATCATTTTAAAAAGTAAAAATAAAGAAGCTGCTCTAGAGTACGCCATTAGGAAAGTCCAGGATAACAGAGAGGGCTTGGAATTGAACGGGTTACATCAGCTGCTTGTCTATGCGGATGACGTGAATATGTTAGGAGGAAATCCACAAACGATTAGGGAAAACACGGAATTTTATTGGAAGCAAGTAAAGAGATAGGTTTGGAAGTAAATCCCGAAAAGACAAAGTATATGATTATGGCTCGTGACGGGAATATTGTACGAAATGGAAATATAAAAATTGTAAATTTCTCTTTTGAAGAGGGGGAGAAGTTCAAATATCTTGGAGCAACAGTAACAAATATAAATGATACTCGGGAGGAAATTAAACACAGAATAAATATGGGAAATGCCCGTTAGTATTCGGTTGAGAAGCTTTTATCATCCAGTCTGCTGTCAAAAAATCTGAAAGTTAGAATTTATAAATCAGTTATATTACCGGTTGTTCTGTATGGTTGTGAAACGTGGACTCTCACTCAGAGAGGAACATAGGTTAAGGGTGTTTGAGAATAAGGTGCTTAGGAAAATATTTGGGGCTAAGAGGGATGAAGTTACAGGAGAATGGAGAAAGTTACACAACACAGAACTGCACGCATTGTATTCTTCACCTGACATAATTAGGAACATTAAATCCAGACGTTTGAGATGGGCAGGGCATGTAGCACGTATGGGCGAATCCAGAAATGCATATAGAGTGTTAGTTGGAAGGCCGGAGGGAAAAAGACCTTTGGGGAGGCCGAGACGTAGATGGGAATATAATATTAAAATGGATTTAAGGAGATGGGATATGATGATAGAGAATGGATTAATCTTGCTCAGAATAGGGACCAATGGCGGGCTTATGTGAGGGTGGCAATGAACCTTCGGGTTCCTTAAAAGCCAGCAAGTAAGTAAAAATAAAGAAGCAGGACGCACCCAGTTTGAAAAAAAAGTACCAGGGCGGCGCCCTGGCCCGCTCTGGTATTACTAGACCGAGGCCAGTGGAGTCCTGCAGCCCGGAGCCGTGGCGCTACTGCTCCTGTGTTCGTAATAGACTACCGCATCACGATAGTTCACATTACGCCCGCGGCTCCACTTGCCTCGGTCGAGTAATACGACTACATCCCTGACTATTACATAATGAAACCTGGGAAATGAAAAATAGTGGGTAAGACAGACGATCTCCAGTGTTTCTAAAGACGAGACAGACCTGAACGCCTAAACCATGATAGATAGGCTACCGTTGATACCGGGCCAAGTCAGGGTGGAAGTATTTGTGGAACACAAAAGAGACATTGCAGAGCGATTTTCTCGGAGTACTCTCGTTTCTCTCTTTAATTCCATAAACACTCTCCTTTTCTCCCCTCATTTCTCAGCTATCAGTACAATAGCAAAAATAGGCTAGGGCAGTGGTTCCCACCTTTCTTGACTGACGACACACTTTACTAAACTTCCACGATATCGCAACACACTTATTTGATTTTATTATTATTAATAATAATAATATTAATAATCATAATGATAAAATCAAATAAGTGTGTCGCGATATCGTGGTCGTTCAGTAAAGTGTGTCGTCTTTATATAATAACCACTACTTTTCTTCTGGAAAAAAGGTGGTCGAACTCTGTGTAGAAAATTTTATAGGGGACGGGAGATAGGGTGTCAAAATTTTCAATATTAGTCCTGAACTGTGTGTGAAAAATATTAAACTTCCGCTCTAATTTTAGAATCAAAAGAGGTTAGGCTACTCTTCACTGCACGGGAATTTTGTCGTTTTAACCTCCTTTTCGTCAAACTAAGACCTCCAAGATCTAAGCGGAATTCAAAGAAGAATTACATTAAAACATAGTTATTCACACATATTTCAGTTCCATGATGAAAAATACAAGAAAAAGGTGCTGTTCCAGCGCGTTCCGTCAGGAATAAAGCACTGATAACAACTTCTATGTAGTGTTGGACATCCAGTGTTGTAGATAAATCGATGTTAACACGCAATCGAAAATTCTACAAGAACAAGCAGCAACTTGAGCAGCATTAGAAAACAAACAAAGGTATGTGTAAAAAATCCCAACCTATTATGCTGGATGTCCAATAAAAGATTTTTATTATCGTTTTTGAAAACTCACCTATTTAAATTAATGTGAAGTCTGCGCTTGGTGGGTTGCACAGAGTTTCTCTATACGAGCTATTCCATATGAAATCGATCAGTGAAAAACCTCGCATTTTTTTACTCTAATTTTTTCCCTACTTATACAAGGTGCTGAGGGGAGTGCATTTTCAAAAATATACTATCGAAAGTCAAACGGTTTTCGTATTATTGAGCGACAAATTTAGCGTATTTTATAAAAACAAGCCTCTTTCAGCGCTCAGAACTCTGGAACCATTTACTGCAGAACATTGAACAAGAGCTTATTTTGAAGCTGACATTTGGTAGGTTATGTTAAGAAGTAATCCTTATTTTTATTGTACACAGAGAGACAGATAACCTGATATTACTTGTCTTTTAGGCTTTTTGATTATTTGTAAAAATGTAAAAAAAATATTGAGAAAAAAACCTTGCATTATTAAGAGGGATTCGGCATTGTTTGCTTAGTGGTACGGCAATAAGTTTCGAAGGTATTAAATAAATTATTTTCACACGCCTAGACTTGAACGGCGCAGTACCGCTCGCACTGGCCGAGAGCTGAAGATAACTGAGCCTTTGGTGTCATTATACTCCTGTGTTTATGAAAACCTGTGATAAAGCTAGCCCAGCTATGCGCTACTAGACGAAACATCACGTGTTTGTCTCCTGGCCTTGCTTGTCTCGGCTAGCTCCCGTTTCACAGTCAGCTGGTTAGTTCACGCGCGTACTATTTATTTTCTTTATTTGATATTTTCAATACTTTTTTATCAACATACCATCAGTAAAAAATATGTGTTTATTTGTACTTTCAATGCGGAATCTAGCTATATATTTTTAAAATATTTGTTCCTAGCCAAAGGCGTCATAATGAAGAAAAATCTAAATTTCTCCATTTCCATAAAAAGTAAGAAAAACTGTTTACATGTCAATATAAACTTTAATTTCTCAGCATCAAAATAAACCATGATTTTGATCATTGGGTGAAAGGGTTTCGGAGCCACAACAGTTTAAAGTTGCTAATTTTATGAAAATACGATAAATTTAAATATTTTTAATTTAAACACTATGAAGTTCTGATGCCTCAAACTTTCCACAAAGCATTGTATCACAGTTGTCAACGAACAGAAAAAGTTTCATTGTATTTAAAAATTGCAAGGTCAATTTTCTCTCTATTTCGGTCGATTTGAGATGGAATAGCCCATACGTGGCCTTATGGTTGAAAAACTGAACTGAGCACTGCTGTAGGTGTTCACGTTTCATTGCTAAAGTCTGTCTTAAAATAAAATGCACTGTATCAAAGACTTCGTTGCAAATAAAAAAAAATGTGTAATAAATAGACTTTCTGGATGCAATAAAATTTATTTTTCAATTACAAAATTTCGCAACACACTCAATGGAGCTACACGACACACTGGTGCTTCTAAAAACGTGGCTTAGGAGTCAAAATATTATAGATGTCTCCTATCGCCATGAAGAATAAGGGGAAGGGAGGAAATGAGATGCGACAGGTTGAAAGAGTAAGCTACAGAAAAGAGAAAGAAAAGATTAATGAAGCGCAGAATAAAAGTGATGGATAGATAGATAGATAGATAGATAGATAGATAGATAGATAGATAGATAGATAGATAGATAGATAGATAGATAGATAGATAGATAGATAGATAGATAGATAGATAGATAGACCGACGGACGGACAGACGGACGGACGGACAGACAGACAGACAGACAGACAGACAGACAGACAGACAGACAGACAGACAGACAGACAGACAGACAGACAGACAGACAGACAGACAGACCGACGGACGGACGGACCGACAGACAGAGAGACAGAGAGACAGACAGACAGACAGGTAGATAGATAGATACATAGATAGATAGATAGATAGATAGATAGACAGACAGACAGACAGATAGACAGACAGACAGACAGACAGACAGACAGACAGACAGACAGACAGACAGACAGACAGACAGACAGACAGACAGACAGACAGATAGATAGATAGATAGATAGATAGATAGATAGATAGATAGATAGATAGATAGATAGCTACTTTATTGCTTGGACATAAGTACTTTATGCATAGCAACGTCAATATAAATAAAATCATACAAAATTATTTGCCAAGTTAAAATATTCGTTAATGCTATACAAACTGTGTTCATACAATTTTCTTTTAATTAACGATTTGAATGAATCATAATTTAAGTTTTTATTTGAATTTGGTAACCTATTATAAAACTTCAGAGACATATAATAACTGTTTTGTGTAGTCTTGTATCTGCATAAATCAAGTCTTATATCGTTACAACTTCTCGTATGGTGTTCGTGAAAATGCAAGTTCAAAGGGAAATGATCTATATTCATTTTGGTATATAACAAACACTGCAATACATATAGCGATGGAAGAGTGAGAATTTTACAGGATTGAAATAAGAAGATGCAAGGAAGAAGAAATGAGTTGAAAAGGAACAAAAATTGTACGCTATATATCGCCTCATAAGCCTACTGAGGAGTAGGCTAGGATTAGAAACAAGTCTGAGAACCCTATGTTACACACACAATGGATTCCAGTTATCATTCGAAGCGAATGTCGTTCAAGTTGTAACTGTATATCATTAACTGACAGACATAACACGTGCAAACCCTGTATTAACATCAACTACCTGGTATTACGATGTTTACTCACAATTTTTTCTGCATGCGGTTACTTTAGCTAGCGGCCTAGAATTGTGTGAACTGCAGCTTTACGAAACATAAATGTGAAGCGCACAGTAGCGACGACAACAATCATGCCGTAATGGAAGAACGACTCATGTCAAAATTAGAAGAAAACGTAAAACAAAATGCTGTAATGAAACTTGCTATCTATAAGCAGAGCATTATTATTATTATTATTATTATTATTATTATTATTATTATTATTATTATTACTATTATTATTATTACTATTATTACTATTATTATTATACTCTTACTTTTTAGTGGAAAAACTTGAATTGATGCTTATTATAATGCAAATTGTGGCTTAAAATTAATGAAAAAATGGTTCGATTTAAATTCACTTGTAATTAATAAAGATAAAACAATAACCATCCTATTTTCTTTAAATAATAAAAGTAATAAACCAATTTCACCTACACTAAAAATTAAAATGCATAATTTTGACTGTTCCGATATAAATTTCAATTGTTCAGTTATTAATGAAGTAAATGAGGTTAAATACGTAGGTATAATTATTGATAATCATTTAAAATGGAATAATCATATTAATTGTATTTGTAATAAATTACTTAAAACATTATATTACTTTGTTGTTCTAAGAAATATTTTGTCAATTAACTGTTTACGTATAATTTATTTAGCATTATTTCAATCTATATTATTTATGTATGGTATTATAGGTGGGGTGGAAGTTATAAATCCAACCTTTATGCGTTAATTTTACTACAGAAAAAAGTATTAAACATTTGTTTAAAACAACATAAACATTATTCAATTGAATTGTTGTTTAAACATTTCAAAGTTTTCGACATGAAACAAATTTATTATTTTATTGTATTAAAATATTTTCACAAAAATTTTAACAACTTTGAAAGGCATATACATAAATATAGAACTAAAATATGAATTCTCTGCGTTTGTGTGAACCGAAATGTAAAACCAATGCAGGTTTTTATCACAGCATGAGTCAAGGTTCCTGATTATTAAACAAATTTTATTCTAATATAATTTTAAACCACGAATCCTCTCCAAATTAATAAAAAATTTAAAAAAATTGTGTTGGATTTATAGTTTGGTTTTAAACATAGTATTAAACACTTTTTAATCTGTATTCACTCCCAATTTTAAAGTTATTTTTGTCTGTATTGAAATCCCCTCCTGAGAACGAGTCTTACTCATTCAGTAGTGGGCTAGTTTATCTTTCATTGTATTAACTTGTATTCATTTCAAACTTACTAGCAATAAAATAAATAAATAAATAAATAAATAAATAAATAAATAAATAAATAAATAAATAAATAAATAAATAAATAAATAAATAAATAAATAAATAAATAAATAAATAAATAAATAAATATATTATTAAACTATTATTATTATTATTTATTTTTTGTTACTAGCGAAAACCTCGAAAAATGATTCTTAGTTGTAGTTACAGGTAGTACTACATGTGTGACTATTTTTCACGCGAATTTTTAATTTTCTTGCGAACGTCTTAATTTGCGTAATAAACATGAAAATTAGTGCATTTTATTAAGTTTATCTTTATTTATACTTAATATTATTTCAATATGTAATTATGTATGGAATTATAGGATGGGGTAGCTTATTTAAAACCAATTTTATTCCATTTTATTTATTACAGAAGAAAATAATTAATACATGTCTTCATAAACCTATTGATTTTCCACCTCAAAAATTGTTTTTAGATTTCAATGTTCTTAAAATAAGACAAATTTATTATACTGTAATAATAAAATTCCTACATAAAAATTGAAATAACTTTGAATTGTACTCTCATCGTTATGAAACAAAAGGTATGAATTCTTTAAGATTGTTTAAATCAAAATGCAACACTGGAACAGGTCTTAATCATAGTAGTAATTTAGGCCCAAGAATATATAATAAATTTATATTTAAATATACTAATCTTGTCAATTCTAATAAATTCCAATAGTTCTAGTATTAAAATTAAAAAGTTATGTATGGATTTTATAAATAATGAAACATTGTAAATTTAAATTTATATATTCTTGTGTACTAGACATGAGACAAATTGTGTTATATACTTCTTAATTTAAAATCAGGAATCGGCCCCTGAGCAGGGCTTCTACTCTTTCAGGGGTGAGCTAACATTTTATCTGTGTATAATATATTTTAATTGATGAAGGTGGAAAACTGGACACAGATAGTTGGAAGCCGTAAGGAATGGAAGAAAGTTGTTGAGAAGGCCAAAACTTTCATCTGAGAGTTGTAGAGCCTGAAGAAGAAGAAAAAATATTTTATGTTACAAGTATTAGCAAAATAAAATAAAGTTAAAAAATAGGCCTATATATTATTATTCTAGTTGGTACATTTAACAGTGAAGTCTATGTCTACTACTCAATAAGAATATATAAATCTGAATTTACAATTTTTCAATTTTTATAAAATACATACATGCCTTTTTTAATTTAATACTAGAACTATTAGAATTGACAAGATTAGTATATTTAAATATAAATTTGTTATATATTCTTGGGCCAAAATTACTACCAAGATTAAATACTGTAGCAATGTTGCATTTTGGTTCGAACAATCTTAAAGAATTCATACCTTTTGTTTCATAACTATGAGAATACAATTCAAAATTATTTCGATTTCTATGTATGAATTTTATTAATACAATACAATAAATATGTCTGATTTTAAGAATATTAAAGAACATATGTCAGTACACATATGCTACTACAAATGAAATCTAACAAAGTAGGCTCGTATGTCTACTATGCAGTCCCGCCTGATTTTGGTGGCCATTCTCATCATCTTGTTACGATCTAAGACGTTTACTTCAAGAACTACAGATTTCTAAGATTCCTGGACAGTTCGTCCCACAAATCCCATATACCGATGAAAAGGATAATTCTGAATTGTGGTAAAATAATTGCACTGAAAACGGCATTATCCCAAGAAAAACTATCAACAACTTACTTCTTCTATTAAAAAATTGGCTTTGACTTACTGATATTTTGAACCTGGGTTTCCGGAGTGAAAAATCATTGCACTAACCATTTGATTAACAGAATTATAAACCACTGGGCGTCGTCGTCAAATCCTTTCACAACTTGCTGAGATGTATAGACCCTATATACTGGGTGTTCAGTTCAAAATGTGTCATGGCTCGCTGTATGTCGTCATGTGGCTAGCCGATGAGCCTAGAGAATTCAATCTTCCTACACTTCCGCAAAGGCGTATTACTTAAATGCGAGAGAAGTTGCCTAGCAAGTACGGCGTTCATTCTGAAGATTACTTACCGATACGTACGGTAACGCCAGTAGTGGCAAGAATGTGAACTGTTTGGAAACACGTACTGAAGTGAGTTTTTTTTTCTTACTGTCGGGATATGGGGAGAGGGTTAAGACGATTACTTACGTATTTGTTGACATTAGCTTGGACGGTCAACATGGACACGGAGCATTTTGATTTGTGTTGTGGAATGTTACCGTACGCAATCGATGGTAACAAATACCCTGCGTACGACTTGCCCGCGCAAAACACAGTTCGAAAGAGGTTATGGTAACACACAGACTTTACAGACCGCCATCTGTTGCTACGACATTCAAGTTATACCGTACACGTTCTCAAGTTCAGATTGAACGCCTTGATTAATAGGCAACTTCTCTGACATAAAAGCTGAAACTCGATTCAAATCGCTGACTCTCAACAGTGACGTCATGACACACTTTGAAATGAACACCCAGTATACAGAGTGAACTATAAGTAATGTAATTAATTTCAGAGGGTTATTCTTTGAGATACGATTCAAACAAAAAAGTTTAATATAGTTTTGCTCACTTTTCTTCCTTTTCGAGACGAAAGTTGTTTTACGTTAAACATTTCATAGCGTGTTTTGGGAAAGTCAATTCCCAATATGCTCAATAAATTTCAAAGAGCTGTGTATTTTAATAATACATGATTGAGAGAATTTTAGTTTTGTGCTTCAAATACGCAGAAATATGAAACGAACAAATGTAACATTGTAAAATGCCTTTGCAAAACAAAAAGTTACATTTCTTCGGATCAAACTTTTGCACAATTAAAGGACAAAACTAAAATCATTTCAATCATTTGTTATCATAATACCGTACACAACTCTCTTAAACTGACTGAGCATGTAGGAAGTTAAATCAATGACTTTTCCAAAACATGCTATTAAATGATTCATATGAAACAAATTTTATGTCGAAAAGGGAGCAAAGCGAGCAAAATTATATTAAACTTTTTTATTTGAAATATCTCAAAGAATAGCCCTCTGAAATTAATGACATCTCTTACGTCTTAGCCTGTACGTGTATGTATGTGTATATAAAGAGTGCGTCAGAAAGAAGGGATGGATTTCACAGGGCAAGAAAATTGTAAGGATTCATCAAATCAAAAATGTACTGTTATCAACAGATTCAACAATACATGCAGTTTATTTATGGTATACAACATCATCCATATGATGTCCTTGGCTTTCAATACAGGCATCCGGGCGTTTTCTGAAGTTCGCCATCACTTTCACAGTCATAGTTGGTGGGATTGCCGCGATTTCTTCACGAATCGCCGTCTTCAGTTCGTCCAGTGTATGTGGTTACTTACGCCTTCAAGTGGTCCCAAAGAAAGAGCTCGCAGGGCGCGAGATCTTACCGTAACGTCGGACAATCTCAGTGCAATAGCATGTTTGCGGGCTGATCGTTGAGGTGGCCGGACAACCTACTGTCTGTCTCCACATTTGCAGGTGTACACGCGCTCCGTGTTCGTCCAGGTGATTTCTTCTTTAATGTTGAACCTGTGGTACGAAATGAAGCCACCCACCGCAAAACTGTATTCCGAGTTGGAATCCTAGCGTGACGTCCGATGTCGAAATGCGTCCTGAGTAGCGATCACAGACTCTTCATTCTTCAAAAATGTCTCTGCGATGAAAGCACGTTGTACACAAGACCAACACCATGTTCTCAACTGAAACTGCATTCCCTCGCTGACCCAACAGTCGTGGTCCCCCGCACTCTATCCTTCCCCTCGCTGCGTATCGATAGTTTGAAATCCATCCGTTCTTTCTGATGCACCATATATATATATATATATATATATATATATATATATATATATATATATATATATATATAGGAGTATCGGAGTACATCTTTAAAGACATATTCAATAGAACTTACTTCTAAACTATCTTACAACTAAAGGAACGTACTCATTGGAGCAATAAACGATAAGAGAAACGACCTAGCGATGTTTTGGTATTGTCAAAGAATTAAGTGTTTATATCGGAGCAACGAGAACGCGGGAAGCAAACATTTTGATTTATCAACAGTAATCTGACTAGAGGTTTTGATTTATCTAGAGAAAATCAAACTCGAGTGGGATTTAATTGACTATTACACGATTAGAAGAGAGTATATAAAGATTAGAAGAAATAAAGCACTCTAATACAATAAAATATTAATTGACTTACTAAAATTCTATTTCACTTATGTTAGCTTCACCAAAACGTTTGAACGGAGCTGCCATTTTCAGTTCACTGTCTATGCTGTAAACAAAAGACGATCGCAAAGCATGTTTTATAGTACCGTAAAGAACTTGCAGTTTGAAATGTTCGCAAACAAAGAAACAAATGGTAGGGAGATGATAAAGACAGGAGAAAGTCTAGGCCTATAAAGATTAGAAGAAATAAAGTACTCTAATACAATAAAATATTGACTTACTAAAATTCTATTTCACTAATGTTAGCTTCACCAAAACGTTTGAACGGAGCTGCCATTTTCAGTCGACTATCTATGCGGGAAACAAATTACGATCGCAAAGCATGTTTTATATAGTATCGTAAAGAATTTGCAGTTTGAAATGTTGGCAAAAAAAAAGAAACAAATGCTAGGATAGTGACAAAAAAAACAAATTCTAAGGATGTGATAAAATTAAATAAATACTAGGGAAGCGATAAAATTGTACGGTAAGGAGCCATGATTTGTTGAAAGACGTCATTTCGTACGGTTTTATTGTTCAAAAGTAGTATGACGTAGTAAAAGTGTAATAGTCAGTAGAAGATATCCTACACATCCACTTAGTGAAAGACGATATATAGAAAATATCAGCTGCTATGTTCAAGGTTAACATAGGCTTAACTTAAATACGTATAAAATTGAACCCGTTTCTCATTCCAAACCGTATCTAATATATATCCTTTGCGATGTCATTGATTCTTCTGATTTCATAACGCATCACGAATAAATACGCAACTGATCAGTTTGTCAGTATCTACGATAATTAATTTAATATGGCGCAATAATCATAAATCGAGTAATACTATGATATATCGATAACTACTGGTCAATATAAAGTTTAATATGGTCTTAATCAGAGATCATATGAACGATAAGAGCGAAGAAAATGGAATTTTTCTTTTTCGTTGCTTTTATCTTTATCTTCGCTTTTATCGTTACTCCAATATGCACACCTCAATTATAATGCATGAGCTATTCCATCTCAAATCGACCGAAATATAGAGAAAATTGACCCTACAATTCCTAAATACAATGAAACTTTTTTGTACGTAGAGAACTGTGATACAATGCTTTGTGCAAAGTTTGAGGCATCAGAACTTCATAGTGTTTAAATTAAAAATATTTAAATTTATCGTATTTTCATAAAATTAGCAACTTTAAACTGTTGTAGCTCCGAAACCCTTTCACCCAATGGTCAAAATCATGGTTTATTTTGATGCTGAGAAATTAAAGTTTATATTGACATATAAACAGATTTTCTTACTTTTTATGGAAATGGAGAAATTTAGATTTTTCCTCATTATGACGCCTTTGGCTAGGAAAAAATATTTTAAAAATATATAGTTAGATTCCGCATTGAAAGTACAAATAAACATATATTTTTTACTGACGGTATGTTGATAAGAAAGTATTGAAAATATCAAATAAAGAAAATAAATAGTACGCGGTGAACTAACCAGCTGACTGTGAAACGGGAGCTTAGCCGAGACAAGCAAGGCCAGGACACAAACACGTGATGTTTCGTCTAGTAGCGCATAGCTGGGCTAGCTTTATCACAGGTTTTCATAAACACAGGCGTAAAATGACACCAAAGGCTCGCTTAACTTCAGCTCTCGGCCAGTGCGAGCGGTACTGCGCCGTTCAAGTCTAGGCGTGTGAAAATAATTTATTTAATACCTTCGAAACTTATTGCCGTACCACTAAGCAAACAATGCCGAATCCCTCTTAATAATGCAAGGTTTTTTCTCAATATTTTTTTTACATTTTTACAAATAATCAAAAAGCCTAAAAAACAAGTAAAATCAGATTATCTATCTCTGTATACAATAAAAATAAGGATTACTTTTTAACATAACCTACCAAATGTCAGCTTCAAAATAAGCACTCGTTCAATGTTCTGCAGTAAATGGTTCCAGAGTTCTGAGCGCTGAAAGAGGCTTGTTTTTATAAAATACGCTAAATTTGTCGCTCAATAATACGAAAACCGTTTGACTTTCGATAGTATATTTTTGAAAATGCACTCCCCTCAGTACCTTGTATAAGTTGGGAAAAAATTAGAGTAAAAAAAATGCGAGGTTTTTCACTGATCGATTTCATATGGAATAGCCCGCATGCTTCAATTGTCTCTGATATAGCATCGCTGCTTCTTTTATCGTTTATCGTCGCTCCAACGTTTACGTATCCTTATGCATGCAAGAATGTGAATAACAAAGGTCCCTTAAGTTATTTGTAATGTTTTCCTTTTCCAAGCCTGCACATTACCCGACGGTCTTATCTTGCATAAGCGCACCGATGATAACGAGCAACCCACTTCCTGCTTTTATACTTTGAGCAAATGTTACTATACTACTACAGTATTCCTATATGTTGCAGTATCAAGATTTCTTTCAGCCATAATTATAGCCCGTGAGTGTATTTGCGGGCAGTTAGATTTCGCTGTAAACCGACATCAGAATGTTCCAGAAGTCATTGAACTTTCATTGCAATTACAATTATATTAACAGCGATAGACGGTATGGAAATAGGTGAGATGGGACTACTAAGTAGGTCTATTCTTATACCCTTTATAAATTCTTGCAATGTTCTCATTAATTACGTAATTTGATTACTTATTATTCGTACGCCTCTTTTTATTACTTCCTTATTCTCGTAAAATTGGCCGACATGAAACCATGTCTATTTTTTTAGTTCGTTATTTAACTACGCTGTATCAACTACAGACTGGTTTAGTCCTGACAGGTCGGCGACACGAAAGAGGGGAAGTAATAAGAATATTGGGGAGAGATAATAATAATAATAATAATTTATTTATTTAATCTGGCAGAGCTAAGGCCAGTAGGCCTTCTCTTCCACCCAACCAGACTCTAATTATAATTGAATACAATTGGTTACATAGTTATTACATTAATATCTAGACCATAAAACAACATGAAACTAATTAATGAAAGTTGGATAAGTAATGTTAGTGTGACAATAATAAACATTGGTAAGAAATAGTGATGATGATAATAATAATGATGATAATAATAATAATAATAATAATAATAATAATAATAATATAATAATAATGAGATAATTTAAATATTTATTCTGTGATATATATATATATATATATATATATATATATATATATATATATATATATATATATATATATATATATACATTGAGAAACCTGAAAGAGCTATTATTGTTAACAAGAATTGTTAGAAAAATATTTCGTTAGTCTATTATTAAATTGGTTTGATGCCTGATAATCTCTGACATTACTCGGTAGAGAATTCCAAAGCCGAGGAACAGCCACAGTGAAAGAAGTTGAAAATATGAGGATGTTCGTTGGGAGGGAATGGATAATATTGAGGAGTGTTGTGATCGTGTATCTATGTTATGATGGGTGAATAAATTTTGAAAACGAGACTCAAGATAGGAGTGGAGAAATGCAATATGTGAAAGAGGAGGGAAAGACATTGGATTTTCCTACGATCTTCTAGACGGAGCCAGGACAATATTTCGAGGGATGGTGTTACGTGATCAGCCCGGCGAATATTGCAGACGAAACGGACGCACATATTATGAACACGTTGTAGTCTCTGCGCCGAAGTAACACTTAGATCAGTAAACAGAATATCACAGTAATCGAAGTGGGGCATCACGAGTGTTTGCGCTAACATCTTTTTCATGGAAAAGGGTAGAAAATTCTTCAATCGCCTAAACGAGTGGATTAATGAGAATAGTTTTTTGCAGGTTTCTGCAACTTGAAGGTTCCAATTTAAACTTTTATCCATATAAATACCTACATTCTTTACTGATTCACTGAACGGAATTTCGGTGCCGTATATTTTAATCGGGGACAAATTTGGTATGGTAATAGTGCTTAACAAACGTGAATAGCCCACAGTGATTGACTGTGATTTCTCTGGATTTAGTTTAAATCGGAATTTCCGTGTCCATGTCCAAATTGAGTCGAGATCGTCATTAATTTTAGTTATTGCATCATTTATTTCGTCAGTGTGGAATTTTATGTATATTTGAAGATCGTCTGCATAGGGACGGAATAGAGATAAGAGCGAGCAGTCAGTAGAGAAATTCAGTGCAATTTAACTGTACTGGAAACACAACGCTATACCTCACGCGTGACATCCGATCGCTCTGAATGCAAGCGGCTGATTAACCCGAACACCCCTAGGCGTAACTTAATGGACTCGCCTGACCCAGCCGCACATTGTCGGCGACTGTCAGCACTAAATAATCGTACTTTACTTTGTTATTTAGCATCAATGGGATTGGTGATAGCGAAATGGTATTTGGCGAGATGATGCCGAGAATTCGCCTTACGGTTTGGAAAACCTCGGAAAAACCCAACCCGGTAAGCAGCCCAAGCTGGAATCGAACTCGCGCAACTCCGAATCGGCAGGCAGGCAGGCGCCTCAGCCGACAGAGCTACGCCGGTGACTGAAATCATATCTCTAGCACGCAGATTTCGTACGGATAAGGTAGAGTATTTCATCATCATTATCATGGCTGCATCGGTAGCGGCTGCAACTGTTCAAATCTTCACTTCCTCTAATGACCCATGGCTCTTCCAATGGATTTGCATTAGTCATTACTACATGGCGGGAAAATGTAGTTATCACACGATACAGGTTAGTTCGGTCTGAAGTATGGATGACGTCACAAGTACAAGCGCAATAACATAAATGCACTACGAGAGGGAGGCAGTACAAGTAGGAACCAACAAATGATCTTCAGTTTCAACTTCTGCCTGTATGGGGAAGAAAGCCAGGTATTTACAATATTGTTTATTGCCTTTGTGCAGGTGGAAGTGTTGTGTAAAAGTGATTTAAAATACTTAAGTCGAAGGATTTGGAAGTACGAATGGTTGTATCTCTATCTCGCCAAAAATACATTAGAAAACTAATAGGCATAATGCTCTCGTAAATTGGTCGAATGTTTTCAGTATGATTGTACTTCCTTCCAGACTGCCGCTGTCACTGTTCCCTCCCACTCCAGTACCGCGCTAGACTAGTCGGAACCGCATTCCTCTCAGCACTAAACTCCTCAGAGGATGACAATATTAGGCAAGATACATTATTGTATCTTGACACCATACCTATAACGAACCACGAAGGGTCGAGTTTCTTACTACACTTGGCACGTGAACGGTCTTCAAAGTTGTTAGATTCCTCTTATCTCGATTTCTTCTTATGCGATCATATGAAGGCCTCCCTCCATGTACAAAATCAGGTCTGATAAGAAGGAAAAACCGTACCGACTGCATTCTGCTAATGCAGACAGCAACTGAAAGACATTCCAAGAAATTTGTGTAAAGTCAAGACTGTTTAGTTTGTTTTGGTGTGATGAGTTTTAAACCCAGTACAGTAAATTATACAATGTTTAATAGAAATCAATCAGTGCAATAAATACCTAACTGTAAAATTCTAGCATTCCATATGCCGTACATCTAAAAGGGTGAATAAGAGGTCCGTAACATATTGTGATTAATTTCTTTTGTTACTTTGTAATTCTGTGGTGTTCGGGGGATCTTTTTTTTTTTGTGCAAATGGAATTTTGTTCCCCAGATGAATACACAAGTTAAATTACACACGTGTGTAAAAATCAAAAGAATACTAGCATTTGATGTGTTTTATTTGTGTAGAAAATTATTTGCAACAAGTGTTCGAAGTTTAATTTTCATTTATTTCCAACCTCATTTTTATGACTTATCTCCCTTTACCCAAACTCCACAGATATTAGTATAAATAGTGAAATTATGTCTTTTAAACGATGTATGCCCTAGTTCAGATACTATAAATAGTTTATTAAATATACGAGGTCACTCAATTAGTCGCAAATTGAAAGGACAGGGACCTCTCAAATTGCAGATTTAGATTTCACGGCGCTTCTTCCGACGGTCTTCACATGCTTTGTCATCGAACAACAGATGACGGCGTCTTGCCGTCCTAACGGCAAACACCAGCCAACTCCTCCTCGCCCCGTTCCGTGATCACTTGATCAAATCTCAGTCCCCCTCGCGTATGTGGTACCTAAGAGGTTACGTCCAATTTCGGCTTCCCCTTCAAAATTTTCTACAGCTCCTTCAGAGGAGCAGCGTAACCCGGAGTGAGACTAGTGGCCAACAGGCTTGGACCTCACATATTCAGTTTTGTACAGCCCCCAACCACTTGCAAGGACGCGTTTTGCGTACCTTTTAAATTTTCCTCCCAATTCTCCTTCGATTTTTCGATTTTCGATTTCTTCTGAATTATTTATCATGTTAAAGTGGTTGGGGTATATTATCCGGTTGTATCTACTCTATAGCAAATATTCTCCTACAAAAATATATGCTAACATAACTTGACATCTGATGTATTATTTCAGCTTAAATCAAAGTAAATTTATTCAAACAATACACCGTGATTGAAAATGAAAGAGCAGATTTCAATTTTGTATTACAGACAAACTATCAAAGATAGAAACACATAATGAACGGTGTATTTCCCTCTATACCTATACACAATACTATACCTATATTGTAACAAGTTGCTTGAGGAGATCAGATCTACTTAAAAGGTTGTGAAACTCTTCGAAACATTGAAAAGTAAGATTTAGATACACGAAAGTATGAACATTATTGAATTCATTGTTGAGTTCTGGCGTCTTGTCAGCTCATTTGAGTTGTGTGGATATAAAAGGAAAAATTGTGACTGTGTCGTGTATAGTTCCTGGGGTAGCTCAGTCGGTAGAGCGTTCGCGCGCTAAGCGAAGGGTCCCGGGATCGATACCCGGCTCCGGAACAATTTTTCCTTGCAATTATTCAAACCTGCTTTACAGGGAGCTACTACCTGAAAGCCAGATTTGTATAATACATTCGTTACTGGAGGTACGTTAACAGAAAGCCACAAATTAAGTCACACAGTATTGTGTGCACTCATAGTTGAGTTCTGGCGTCTTGTCAGCTCATTTGAGTTGTGTGGATATAAAAGGAAAAATTGTGACTGTGTCGTGTATAGTTCATGGAGTAACTCAGTCGGTAGAGCGTTCGAGCGCTAAGCGAAGGGTCCTGGGATCGATACCCGGCTCCGGAACAATTTTTCCTTGAAATTATTCAAACCTGCTTTACAGGGATCTACTACCTGAAAGCCAGATTTGTACAATTATTGAATTCGCTAAAACACGGGGTTCATTTAGGTTGGTAATCGGAAAAAATACGTAATATAAAATGCAGCCCGCAATACACAGCAAAGGGGGACGTTAGGAGGGGGAGGATATTCAAACTGCTTAATATTCAATGAAGAAGTGATGGCTAAGGGGCGGGAGATCATGCCTTACCCCTCCTCTCTGCTTGTGTATTATGGGATAGACTAGCGAATCTAAAGATGCCGACCATTGATTTAGGCCAGGGGTCGTCAGCGCAGAGCACCCTGGGGCTAGCCTCTCTTACCCGCGGAAAACGCAGTGCACCATGGCGCGCTTGTAGCTGCTAGCGGGTATGCTCTCTATCGCGTGCTGCTGCACGACGGTGTACGCGGGACAGCACCGCTTACCCATTGCACATTTCAGGGAGTGCTGACGACCACTCATTTAGGTTATATAAAAACCGAATAATTATAAATGGTGATATATATTTCATTCATTGGTCACAAATAGTCTCTCTCTTCCATATTCTGTGCATCTTTCAGAAGTAAATTCTGTGTAATGTTCGTATTTCTTATTCCAAATTCTTTACCTCATTCAGAACTAAATTCTGGATAATGCTTTTGAATCCACCTTCCCGTTCATTACCTCATTCAGGACTAAATTCTGGATAATGTTCTTGATTTCCTCTTCCAAGTTCGTTACCTCATTCAGAACTAAATAATGTTCATGATTTCCTGTTCCCGGTTCTTTACCTCATTCAGAACTAATTATCTTTATTTCCTCTTTTAGAACTATATTCTGGATAATGTTTTTTAATCCTCTTTCTTGTTATTTATCTCATTCAGAACTAACTTCTGGATAATGTTCTTGATTTCCTCTTCCAATTTCGTTACCTGAATAATGTTGGTGATTTCCTCTTCGCGGTTCTTTACCTCATTCAGAACTAAATTCTGGACAATGTTAGTGATTTCCTCTTCCAAGTTCTTTACTTAATTCAAAACAAAATTCTGAATAATATTCGTGATTTCCTTCTCGCGGTTCTTTACCTCATTCAGAACTAAATTCTGGATAATGTTCGTGATTTCCTCTTCCAAGTTCTTTACTTAATTCAAAACAAAATTCTGAATAATATTCGTGATTTCCTTCTCGCGGTTCTTTACCTCATTCAGAACTAAATTCTGGATAATGTTCGTGATTTCCTCTTCCAAGTTCTTTACTTAATTCAAAACAAAATTCTGAATAATATTCGTGTTCCTTCTCGCGGTTCTTTACCACATTCAGAACTAAATTCTGGATAATGTTCGTGATTTCCTCTTCCAAGTTCTTTACTTAATTCAAAACAAAATTCTGAATAATATTCGTGATTTCCTTCTCGCGGTTCTTTACCTCATTCAGAACTAAATTCTGGATAATGTTCGTGATTTCCTCTTCCAAGTTCTTTACTTAATTCAAAACAAAATTCTGAATAATATTCATGATTTCCTTCTCGCGGTTCCTTACCTCATTCAGAACTAAATTCTGAATAATGTCCTTGAATTCTCTTTCCGGTTCTTCACCTCATTCAGAACTAAATTCTGGATAATGTTCTTGATTTCCTCTTCCAAGTTCTTTACTTAAGTCAGAACAAAATTCTGAATAATATTCGTGATTTCCTTCTCGCGGTTCCTTACCTCATTCAGAACTAAATTCTGGATAATTTTCGTGATTTCCTCTTCCAAGTTCTTTACTTAATTCAAAACAAAATTCTGAATAATATTCGTGATTTCCTTCTCGCGGTTCCTTACCTCATTCAGAACTAAATTCTGGATAATGTTCGTGATTTCCTCTTCCAAGTTCTTTACTTAATTCAGAACTAAATTCTGAATAATATTCATGATTTCCTTCTCGGGGTTCTTTACCTCATTCAGAACTAAATTCTGAATAATGTCCTTGAATTCTCTTTCCGGTTCTTCACCTCATTCAGAACTAACTTCTGGATAATGTTCTTGATTTCCTCTTCCAATTTCGTTACCTGAATAATGTTGGTGATTTCCTCTTCGCGGTTCTTTACCTCATTCAGAACTAAATTCTGGATGATGTCCTTGAATTCTCTTTCCGATTCTTTACTTCATTCAGAACTAAATTCTGAATGATGTTTGTGATATCCTCTTTGAGAACTAAGCTCTGTGTAATATTCTTCATTTTCTGTTCCAGTTTTTTTTATATTATTTAAAGCCTAATTCTGCGTAATGTTCTTGATTTTCCGAGTTGTCGACCTCTAGAATTCTTCAGCATTAAGAAGGGCTGCATTTAAATTCCAAAAAACAACTTTGAAGGGGGATCGGACTGTTGACTAAAACATAATTTTGCTGCTGTCTGAGAATTCGCTATACCAAGCCTGAGGTATTGCAGACTACATCTTAACTCCCCAGTTCACATTCCCCGGCAGAGACAGTTAAGTATCGGAGCGAGTAGACCTGAAGGCAAGCATTGCTGAGTGACGGATTATAGTCTTATAAGGCACGCATCATGGCTCTCGCTAGTCGCCTAAAATCCACCACTGTTGCACATGCTTTACTATATGTTCGTTTCTAAAACGGTGAGGCGGAAAGGACATGGACGGAGGTATCTTCTTTCCCTTCCCCTTAGGATAGGTCACGGTGGCTACGGGCGAATTAAGACGATCCTTTGCACGTCGGCCTTCCTTCTCCTTTATGCCCAGAGCTGTGCTATATAGCCTACTATTGAGTAATTCATCACTTATCACTAGACAGTGGATGCGGGATGTCTTATCGTTGAATGTAGGTGCACATTTACTGTATGTTACATTTTTTTCATTCAGACATTGGCTCAACAGGTTTTAAACGTAAACAGGCGACGTCAACATGCTACTGTATGTCCGTACAGTCAGAAGGAAAAGAAAAATAACGTACTGTAGTACATACCTTGCAAGTTCAGTCCTCGTCATCATTGATGCAATTACCAGCATTGCAGTAAACGAAGATATATTCTCATAAGTTGTCGAAGCTGAATCGTCTTCGCCCATCGCTTAAACAGTCTTTGTATCGAGAGAATTTCTGAAGAAAAACTCTAAAATGGGGATCACTCAATTTCTTTAGAGGAATATTTGCACTGAGCATCATGTTACACGTGTCGTTTAGACCCGCACAACTAAATGATGATGATGATGATGGTTCCTCAGATTTCATTTCAACGCATTTCTTGTGCGATGTACTGTTGCAATGTTTCTCTATAGCCTGAGTTATTCTGGTTGTTATTTCAATTTTACATACATTACACACGATATTTTCTTCGTTAATACATAAAATGTCACTCTCATACTTCTTAATTGCATTTCGCATCTCTAAGCGAATTTAACGTTTTGACTTCGACATTATGGATGGATCAGCACTACACTATTCAACTCGTACTAAATACTTGAGCAGGATAACACATGGTTCCTTCGTTATGTACGCTGCTATACTCGCCAGGTACACAAAAGACGAACGACGCGGCACGTGCCATATACTCCGATACCAAACAACTTCACTTTTCCTTAAGTCATCCTGTATACACTGTCTGCTTATCAGTAGGGTACGGATTTTTAGGTAATTAAAATTTAATTTTAGGTGCCTAAAATAGGCTTAGAAGTGTAGGAAATAGTCTCTAAAGAATTAAAAAAAAAGGGATCTAAGAAAAATTGACGTTTTCTTTAGAAACATGTTCCAAAATATCAGGAATTCACTTCTAGAATTTAATAATCAAATGCTTATACACCGTTACCACCACTACTACTAAAAGTACAAGAACAACAAATATCTAACTAGTTATACATAAACTAAACAATTAAATGTGAAAAATATGTTTTAGACATAAATTCAGTACATAAACAAGCCAAATATAATCAATGTTTACCAAGACTTGTCTGTTAATGTCCGTAATTAGCTTCAGAATAAATTACTAATAGGTTACTTTTTCTAAATTTTCAACTGAAAAGCAATGCCGTCTGTCACTCAACACAATTTGTATGCTGAAAATGAACGCACTACATCCACTGAAGTAACAGGAGCGTATTTCAATTTTGACATTAGTTGGACAGGAATGTTACATTGTAAATCCGTGTTCTTCCCTGCTAGGATATCTGAAGCAGTACAGGTCCTTCAGTCCTACATTTCTCTGCAGAACTTGCTCCAGATTACCCCGTTTTTCCAACAGAACCAGCAACACATTTCGAATTTAAAATACAAATTTTCGGAATAAGAATGGATGTTTTGACCTATTAGAGATAAAACATACTTAATAGGTCAAAATAGGCTTTATCTTTCAGATGTCTTTCCAAACTGAAATGACGAGTGAAGATTGTGTCACAAAGCGTACAGTTAAAATTACTTTTACTTCTAGCAATATCCTTTGTGAATTCCATTTTGGACGTTGTCTTGATTAAATTCAAATAAAGGCTCCTTTACAGCGATTGCACGTGTACTTAAAAATGTACAAGTTACGAAATGTAATGTCAAGGAGGCCGTGACTAAGAGAGTATACATGCAACGATCATAATAAGGAGATGTGCAAATGTGCTGTCCCGATCCACTCCTTGTTTTAGAGCTTAAAATTGCACATTTCTATTTGTTACGTATGTACAGACCGATTATTTAGTCCTGACAGCTCAGCGACGCGAAAGAGGGGAAGTAATAGGAGGAGTGGGGAGAGTTCCAGAGTAGAGATAGGGCGAGCGGTCGGCAAAGGCAAGCGAGTGAATAACCCAAACACCCCTTGGCGTAACTAAATGGACTCGCCTGTTTCACGCGCACATCTCCGGCGACTGTCAGGGCTAAATAATCGTACTGTATTTTTAAATTTTCGTGTAATAGTGAAAGAGAAAGTTTTCAATGTCATGGGATGGATATGGTTAATATCCTGTAATAGTTTGGTTGTAGGACTGAATAAATTCCTGGAAGGTGTCTGGTTTTGTTGAGCACTGGAGCAGGCAGTAGGAATGTGATGAATCGGGAGGATGTAGTTCTCCCTAAAGAAATCAGCATGGCAAATATTGCTAGATTTAAATATCTGCAGTGCTCGGGAAAAGTGACATAAGTCAGTTTCCACAAACCTTTTTTGATAATTTATTGACAACTTACACTGGTTTATGTCGATTTGATTTTTTTCGGTATGAATTATTGTATGGGAGGAATACTTATGTATTTTTTTCCAAGCGAGCAGATGTTCCGTAAGTTGTCAATAAATTATCAAAAAAGGTTTTTGGAAACTGACTTGTGTCACTTTTCCCAAGCACTGCAGATATGCATCCATTGGGAAGAATTTTTTTTCCGCTTATAGAATGGTTCTGTCTAATAAAAGGCAAAGTTTCACAACAGAAAATTATACAAAACTGTTGTAATGTATTGCAATGTCAATTATGAATAATGTATTAATTGTAAATTCATTAGTAAATTAATTAATTTAATTGTACAATGAGCACTTATGTGAGCCTTTCAGAGCAGAAGTGGTGTAAGTCAAAAATGGGTAATGAGGGTTAAAGTAAACATTCTGTAAAATACAGCGCATAGTAGCAATTAATATTCAATTTATTTAAACTATTAGTAGTCGGTGGACAGTAAGAAGGCCATATTAATTGCTACTTTGCGCTTTATTTTACAGAATTTTTACTTTAAACCTCATTACCAAATTTTGACTTACACCACTTTTGCTCTGAACGGCTCATGTATTATAAAATAGCAGCCTTAGAGCAATGAGGCCGATGAATTCGTTAAAAATTACGTACCGGTATTCATAATCTAAGACTTAACAAAAATAAAGTTTCTAACCGCAATATTGTTTTTTATTATTTTTCCACTGTATACCATAATGCTTAATACCCACTAATTAATTGCATTTTTATAGTTACTGTAGTTTGTGTGGATAGAAATTGCATTTAGCTGCATAAAACAGTATTTTTAGCTGCTTAAAACTGTATTTTTAGATGCTAAATTTATGTTTTAGTGCCCATTTCGATTAATTCAGAGAAAGTTAGTTTTTAAGGGTGCTATTCATAGACATTTCGCTAGCCCGCGCTACGAGCGTGCTAAACTAGCCCCGACTATCGACTGGTTACTTGTACAGGATTCATATCATATCATATATCATATCATATCATATATCATATCATATCATATCATATCATATCATATCATATCATATCATATCATATATCATATCATATCATATCATATCATATCGCTAACACTGGTTATGAATACGAAAAAAGTAGTGCGCTGATCATCCACCGAAAGCCCGCGCTAGGAATGTCTATGAATATGGCCTTTAATGCCTAAAAATTCGAGGTCTATAGCTGACGAGTAGACTAAACACAGTAAAGCAAAAAGACAAGCTGGGTACGAACAGTGGACCTCTGGCTTATTGGGTAATCCAAACGTGGCGAAAATGAAATCGTGCGCCGAGCCACTGTGTAACCTGCAACGTGCATAGCACCTATGGAGGGAGGCGGACACCCGAAGGGGAAGTGAAGCAACTGTCTGACTTATTAACGGATTTTCATTTTCCTTAAGTCAAGCACTTAAATACTGTATAATTTTATACAGTACAAGGCTACAAACTAATGTTTAGTACGTGTAACGAAGAAAGAAATGAACAATAAATGAACAATATCACAACCTAAAATTAACTGTCTTCAGAATGTCTCTGCGGCAGAGTTTCAAAATCAGGAATTATGTCACTTACTGCCAGTCGTAGTTGATCACGAAGGTGTTTGTCTATCAGTCGTGATCTAAATTTGTTTTTTACTATTTTAATTGTTGAAAATAATTTTTCACAAACGTAAGTTGTAGCGAACATGGCTTCAACAGAGCAAGCGAAAGAACGAAGCTTCGGATATTTATTTTTTGGCAAAGATTTGAAAGTTCAACATTTGTCAAGTCCTTACATCTAGCTTTCATTTGACATCACATAGTAAATCAGTGAGTTCAAATTGAAGAGCTAATCGCATTATTCGTACATCTGCTGAAAAAGGGTCAACGTACAGAGATGATTATGATGATGATGATGATGATAACAGCAACAATAACACTTAACCTTTTAACGTTTCATAAGTAAAATGTAGTATAATGCCGTTTTATGTTATATTGTCGGACCATCGGATCTGTGCCCCTTCAGCGCTGTCGTCGTTCTTGGAAAAGTTAACGCCTCTACTCACCCCATTTCACCCGTTTCTCTCCCACTACGTGAAATAGCAGGCCACGAACCTTGCCGAATAGGGATGTTGCCAAACTTCCGTCAAACAGTGTCATATCGCTTGAATATTGCTTATAATAATGTAAGGTTAATTATTACTTATTCATAATTTAATTTAAGTAGGTCTGATGACGCTGATTGACTTACGCAAACTGTTATTACTTGCTTAATGATATTTCTTTCACCACTCCGTGCTACAGTATTCATGTTGAGTTGACAACACTGGACTGCAAGTGCAAATAAACTGTCCCGCAAGAAGGCTCAAAATTGTGAGTAGTGGGGGAGAGAAAGAGAGAGGGGTAGAAAAGAGAGAAATAGGAATACAGGGAGAGAAATGAATTGCCGAGGCTGAAAAGGAATTAAGGTTCAGTTCGCATATCTTACGGGGGCACAGATCCGATGGTAGGACTATACAACCGTTTTCCTCGTAATACTTGTGGACAAATCATACATTTAATATTCTCATCATATTGACAGCAAAAAAATACGTCCTCCCATCCTACTTGGAACATTCGTACATGGTTTCGAGAGAGACATATGCCACTCGCAGGTCAGAGACAAATACAAATGGAACGGAGTTTGACTCCAGTGAGTGAGAGGGTGGGGGTTGGCGGAGGTTAGAAGCAAGCGAAATGCACAGCTATCACTGCGAGCCACAATGTCTCGCGAGTCACGTTCTCGCCACGTCTGGGGTAATCAATTCTATAAAACATTGTTAGAAAACACTCATACGTCATGCGTCGTATCGACATTTGTTCAGATACATTAGTCGTTCGCGCACATGCAAGTCAAATGTTTTTGTTTCTTGTCATTGTGCGTCGCGCGCGATGATCCGAGGGTGTGAAGACTACATGCCAACATTCTTCGACCATCGCAGTCATTGCCCACGAACTTCGCGAGTCTCCCCCACCCCCAATGCCCGGGTCGTCGTGAGAACTACTCATTGCCCGTCGCCCCTCCCCTCCACTGCCTTCACTCAAGTAGTGGCTACTTCCGGTGGGGTGCCCTGCTTCGTTGCTTCACGGAGTACACTCGCTTTCAACTGCCAACAGACGTCCTGCCAAGAGCTGTAGATTTACATGCAATACACAAGTGCTTTGCGATCTGATTGACGACCAGCACGACTTGAGATTTATCCTCATATGTGTATCTTACGGCTACTTATGTTTATGCATTAAACAGGGGTGTATTTCACGCCTGGCGACTCCAAGGTACTATTTTTCGAGGTCAGGCGGCGTCAGAACACTTTTCTGATTTTCATATTACCGCCAAAATAATTTTGCATTTATGAAAAGTCTTTATTCATATTTAAACAATTTCGTAGTAAGGTCTCCTATGCAGAACTAAAAACCTTTTTATCTAGATTCGAAACCACGTATTTTCGTCTGACAGTCTACTAGTGTTCCTGCAGAAATGTTTATTATTATTATTATTATTATTATTATTATTATTATTATTATTATTATTATTATTATTATTATAGGCGGCCGGGTAGCTCAGTTGGTAGAGCTGCTGGTTACGGACTGGAAGGTCCGGGGTTCGATCCCAGGTGGTGAAAGGATTTTTTCTCGTTGCCAAACTTTCAGAACGGCCCCGAGGTTCACTCAGCCTCCTATAAAATTGAGTACCGGGTCTTTCCCGGGGGTAAAAGGCGGTCAGAGCGTGGTGCCGACCACACCACCTCATTCTAGTGCCGAGGTTAAGAGACTTGGCATAGGTGATTAAAATTGTAAAGTAAGACAGATCTGGGGTAATATAGAATTGTAACAGGTCTGTCTTAGAGATATATGATACGTACTTACTGGCTTTTAAGGAACCCGGAGGTTCATTGCCGCCCTCACATAAGCCCGCCATTGGTCCCTATCCTGAGCAAGATTAATCCATTCTCTATCATCATATCCCACCTACCTCAAATCCATTTTAATATTATCTTCCCATCTACGTCCCGGCCTCCCTAAAATTCTTTTTCCCTCCGGCCTCCCAACTAACACTCTATATGGATTTCTGGATTCTCCAATACGTGCTACATGCTCTGCCCATCTCAAACGTCTAGATTTAATGTTCCTAATTATGTCAGGTGAAGAGTACAAGGCGTGCAGTTCTGTGTTGTGTAACTTTCTCCATTCTCCTGTAACTTCATCCCTCTCAGCCCCAAATATTTTCCAAGCACCTTATTCTCAAACACCCTTAACCTATGTTCCTCTCTCAAAATAAGAGTCCAAGTTTCACAACCATAAAGAACAACCGGTGGTAATATAACTGTTTTATAAATTCCAACTTTCAGATTTTTTTTACAGCAGACTGGATGATAAAAGCTTCTCAACCGAATAATAACAGGCATTTCCCATATTTATTCTGTGTTTAATTTCCTCCCGAGTATCATTTATATTTGTTACTGTTGCTCCAAGATATATGAACTTCCCCACCTCTTCAAAAGATAAATTTCCAATTTTTATATTTCCATTTCGTACAATATTCTCATCACGAGACATAATCATATAGGCCTACTTTGTATTTTCGGGATTTCCTTCCAAACCTATCTCTTTACTTGCTTCCAGTAAAATCCCCGTGTTTTCCCTAATCGTTTGCGGATTTTCTCCTAACATATTCACGTCATCCGCATAGACAAGCAGCTGATGTAACCCGTTCAATTCCAAACCCTCATACAGATATGTGATAGATGAATAAATATAACATATCATATCATATTCAGTACCTCAATCAGAAAACATCGGATATTTAAAATTTCCTGTTCCACAATAAGAATAAATTGTGCAAACTTTTTCTTTCTTTGTAGCTTTCGTCTAATTGTAAAAGTCTTTTCATTAAACCCAAAATGTGTAGGCCTACAACTTTCAGCCATTTTTTTTTTATTTGTTCTGAAGGCATGGGCTAGGGATCTCGCAGACTAAGGGCGATTATGGAGTATTGGTAAAATGATACCAATAGTGAGGAGAAACGAGAGAACCCAGAGTAACCCCCCCGCCGCCTGATTTGTCCACCACAAATTCCTTCATGACCCAGACGCGAATTGAACCCGGGTCGCCACGATGGAAAGTAGAGAGACTAACCATACGATCACGAGCGAACTACTCTAATTGTACGTCAATATCTATCTACATTGACATCAAAAACCTTTCCTTATATTTTATTAGGCTTTGTTTTTCGACTATACCATGCAGGCTTTGCTTAATCGTAAGTTTTAGTTGCCATAGTAATATTTTAGACTGCATAGGTACAATCAGGACATAGTTAAAAATGCAAGGAAAAAGTTTTTGATGTCACTTTAGATTTTATTTTTTAAGATTAACACATTTCTATATTGGAACATGATAATAACACCATTCCAAAGGGTCATCACAAAACATCGGTTATGCACATAATATTATTTTATAATGAAGAAACATCCTTGTACCAGAAGGGATACGAATACACAACTGTATCTCCAATGAAAGGCTTTTGGTGTTGAGTACGTCATGGTCGGCACTGGCAAATGCATCTTCCTATAATTGCAATTTTTATTCGTCACTCTGAAACTTAGGGACCAATGAAAGACAATGAAATGTTACAGCAAGAACAGACACCGGCAAAGAAACGGAAACACTCGGTATTTTTCCAACGACAACCATTTCATCCTTTGGTAAACGCCAACACCCCTGCTAAACGAGACAGATTGTTCACCAAATCCATGAGACGACGATGACGCAAAGAAAAATAGTGCAGTCGTGGCATTACAACGGCAGGGGAAACATTAAGTCCTCAGAACAAACCCGCAGTGTTTTGTCCACCACAAATCTAAAGAATGTACTGGAATTCCGTCTCTTTTAGAAAGCAACAGTCAGCCACCCGACTGGGCTACGACGAGGCCCCTTCAGGTGCAGTTTCCATCCTTAACATTGTTGATTTTCTTCTACACATGCTGGGAAGGTCAATGTTTGATTCTCTGATTCTATTGTAGTGTATTACTCTCATGTTTTGTGCTAAAAATGCAAGAGATTATGTTTAAGTTTGGTTATTTATTTTGGATTTCCTTTCCTTAGAAATATTTCGGGGTTAAATTAAGTTTGAAGATAACTGGATTCGCCAGCAGTTAAGTTGCCTAAACACAAATGACAGAAGAATGTTAAGAATAAGACAAGATTGTTGCTGGTCGGTCTCACCTTCACCTTCTTCACCCCTCCCAAATATGTGACACTTAAGAGGTTCCAACCCCTCTACTGTCAGGTAGTAATTAATAAACAGTCAATGACCCTATTAACATAGCTGCAAAAGAATAGGTCACGCAGAAGACAGACGTTGAACATTTTCATTGCTCTTTCCCCTTTATATGTTTATACACTGAACAGTCTGCTATGGCGAATGCAAGAAGTTAATTCACCAAAACAATTTTGTAGGATGGTGAATAGAAAGTTTTCTAAGTAATTTTTTGGACAATATCTAACTTGTTTCTCAACATGTTTCCATGTTTTTATATTATATTTTGGAATTTTCAAAAGACATAATTACATGTATAGTTCCGGAGTTTTAAGGGCATAAATATCCGAGCCCTATTGTAACATATATAGGCCTATGTATGTGTGTATGTCCAATAGGAAAGTCCAGGATAACAGAGAGGGTTTGGAATTGAACGGGTTACATCAGCTTCTTGTCTATGCGGATGACGTGAATATGTTAGGAGAAAATCCACAAACGATTAGGGAAAACACTGAAATTCTACTTGAAGCAAGTAAAGCGATAGGGTTGGAAGTAAATCCCGAAAAGACTAAGTATATGATTATGTCTCGTGACCAGAATATTGTACGAAATGGAAATATAAAAATTGTAGGTTTATCCTTCGAAGAGGTGGAAAAATTCAATTATCTTGGAGCAACAGTAACAAATATAAATGACACTCAGGAGGAAATTAAACGCAGAATAAATATGGGAAATGCCTGTTATTATTCGGTTGAGAAGCTTTTGTCATCTAGTCTGCTGTCAAAAAATCTGAAAGTTAGAATTTATAAAACAGTTATATTACCGGTTGTTCTATATGGTTGTGAAGCTTGGACTCTCACTTTGAGAGAGGAACAGAGATTAAGGGTGTTTGAGAATAAGGTTCTTAGGAAAATATTTGGGGCTAAGAGGGATGAAGTTACAGGAGAATGGAGAAAATTACACAACGCAGAGCTGCACGCATTGTATTCTTCACCTGACATAATTAGGAACATTAAATCCAGACGCTTGAGATGGGCAGGGCATGTAGCACGTATGGGCGAATTCAGAAATGCATATAGAGTGTTAGTTGAGAGGCGGGCGGGAAAAAGACCTTTGGGGAGGCCGAGATGTAGATAGGAAGATAATATTAAAATGGATTTGAGGGAGATGGGATATGATGGTAGAGACTGGATTAATCTTGCTCAGGATAGGGATCAATGGCGGGCTTATGTGAGGGCGGCAATGAACCTCCGGGTTCCTTAAAAGCCAATAAGTAAGTAAGTAAGTAAGTAAGTAAGTAAGTATGTGTGTATGTATATCAGCGTTATAATGTATATAATATACATACACTGTAGAGCGAAATCACAAAGGGAATACAATTTACTGAAGAATGTATGCTCTAAATTTTCACTAAAATGAAATATTAAGGGAGCAGAACCATGCTTCATCTGTTATTTTGAACAAATTTGTATCATATAGTGTTAACGAGGTAAATAGGCCTATGAGCACTTCCAGCACAAATTTAACGTCTTCAGAAGTCAATGGTCGAACCCTTGTGGACTATGGCACAGAACAAATAATTTATTTATTTTAGTAGCAAGAAATATTAATTCTGATGTATAACCTATTAAAAATACTGAATAATTCAATATTTCGAATTTACGCAAGTATCTAGAGAATAAATATCGAATTCCCACATGTTTGAGATGCGGTACTGAATATCTACGAGACCACCAAATTCGTGATGGACAGATATTGTATTAGGAGTTCTCTCTCGGTATTGTGTAAGTACTGGATAGGCTGAAAAAATCTTATCTTACATTTTTTTATAGAGCAGATGTTTGTAAGCTTTTCTATCAAAATTGTTTGTGACACAGACTCTACAAGAAGATGATGACCACTCATTTTCATCCCCGAAGAGAGTACAGGTAAAACAATATAACTTTGTCTCAGAGCAACCTGTTAGCCAAGGATATTCCTTATACAATGACAATTGAAAATTCCTATTTTGTCTTCCTCTATCCACTATTTCAATATGTAAACGTGATGTCGATCTCCTGTCTTTGTCGGCACAGTCATACGTCAAACTTGAAAACGGTTTCCCTTTTAATTCTACAAATAATGACCTCAATATTCTCTCAATATGAGCCATTTTGTACTAAATTAATATGTAACGCACACGCATGAAGTTTTGATTAAACTAACATTCAACAACGCAGCGCATTCGCAGAATACCAATAAAGCGCGATGTATTATTGTCACGGAAGGCTAGCTTCCTTTCGTACGGAGATGTGGCGAATCGATACTCCGTCCCCGGTCCTCTCTCAAGCTTACGAGTCAAGCCTCGCAATGAACTCTACATACTGAAATGACTGCCAACAGTGAAGTTAATATATGGAAGGATCGGAGTGAAACCAAATGTTGCGATACATCTTTATTACGAGCTTATAGGATTACTGTTACTAGGAATAATAACTCAAATTTTTTGGATAAACTAAGACTCAAAAGCCTCCTAAGAGCTTCTCCTGTCATAATTTCTCCATAGTCCACATTCTTTATCATTAACGGTATGGAAAGTATCGAAAAACTACTTCACAGCAGCCTTCTCCAAAAATAATAACTCCACGAAAATTATTATATGGCGAAGCATTCCACGGGACGAAGAACCACAGACGATTGTGTCATTTAACGCATGAAGTCACAAGGTGACAGACATAGAGACAGTTAGTCTGTCTTGTCACGATTAGAGGTTACATTCATGATGTTAAATATACCTTCTATTTAAAGTAAAGCTTGAAAAGACAAGTTTGGAATTGCTCAATTTCTTGACGTTAAAACTACGCAGTATTGTTGCCTACTCACGATTCACGCCAGAAGTAATACTGAAATATATTTATTAACAGGGTGCGAATTAACGGGGGAGATGGGGGGATTTCCCCCACTGTTGGGAAGTTATCCCCCTCTCATAAATTCATATTAACATCCCTGCCAGGGATAACGTCTATGCCCCCCTTACAAAATATAATTGTTTTAATATGAGTATACTTTATAAAGTATAAAGTAAGCAAAGAAAATAATATTGATGTATTATCATCACCAGGGAAAGGATTTATATGTAAATACATATTTACTTATAAAGCTAATATAATTTATATTTTGCATTATCTTTATGTTTCACAATGTGTAGGGTTGAAAAATCCTACTTTTATTTTCCATATTTTTCCATATTTTAGAGTTTAGTACATATTTTCGTTAATTTCCATATATTTTCCATATTTCATATAAAACAGTCCATATTATATTAGGTTTAACAATAAAACAAAACAAAATTCCATTAACTTTTAAAAATACATTTCAACAATAGAGATTTAAACACATGTTCAGTAATCCCTTTAACATCAGAGTTATTTGAAAATTAGCAGTCCTATCAACAATGGGAAAGTAAGTTACAAAACTGTATTAATTTAATTTAAAATTTTTAACAGACTTCAGTTGTGCAGCTCAACAGTTAAATGCCAGTCAGAGTACACATAGGTTCAGTTTTGTAAATCATACTATAAAGACGGTAAATATGCCAAAAGTACGTCATTCAGTCAATTTAAAATCAAAACTAACAAGTTACATTTCAGAATTTAAAGAAGATGGTTTATCAACTGACAATAAAATATTATTTTGTAATTTGTGTCAGTGTGCAGTATCATCTACACAAAAGTTCCTGGTGCAACAACACATTACAACTAGTAAACATCAGGCCAACAAACAACTAAATTCCAAGCAGAGACAATTGTTTTTAACACAACCAACAACATCGAATGTAAGATCTGAGTTTAACATCGACCTGTGCCGTTCTCTCATCTCTGCTGATATTCCTCTCTACAAACTAAAGAATAAGGTCTTCAGGGAATTCCTTGAAAAATATACTCAACATACAATCCCGGATGAGTCAACACTTAGGAAGACGTATGCTCCATCCATCTACGATGAGACAATACAGAAGATAAGAGATGAAATTAAAGATAGTTCAATTTGGGTTTCCATTGATGAGACTCCCGACAAAGAAGGTAGACTTGTTGGTAATGTAGTTATCGGTTTGTTAAGTGAACAATATTCTGAACGAATTCTTTTACATTGTGATGTTCTAGAAAAGTGCAATAACAAAACTATAGTTAAACTGTTCAACGAAGCTATGGGTATCCTGTGGCCAAAGGGTATTATGTACGATAATGTGTTATTCTTTATTAGCGATGCTGCCCCTTATATGGTCAAAGCTGGACAAGCATTATCTGTTGTATATCCTAAATTGACTCATTTTACTTGTGTGGCGCATGCATTTCATCGTGTGGCAGAAGTGGTCAGAGACAATTTCCCTAAAGTAGATTTGTTGATTTCATCAGTGAAAAAAGTATTTCTCAAAGCTCCCAGTAGAGTTAACGTGTTGAAAGAAATGTACCCTGAAATTCCATTGCCACCAAAGCCAATTTTAACTAGATGGGGTACATGGCTAGAAGCAGTTGAATATTATGCCGAACATATAGACTCTATTAACAATGTTCTCCTTGCATTGGACTCTGAAGATGCAGTCTCAATTGATACTGCGAAAACAGTTACCTGTGACATAAGTGTGAAGAATGACTTAGCTCACATTCAGCATACATTTTCATGCATCATAAAAACGCTCAAAAGTCTCCAAAATAGGCACCTTTCACTATCTGAAAGTTTTGAAATTATAAATAGTACTGTGGAACAACTGAATCGTGGTAGAGGTAAAGTTGCAGATGCAGTAAGAGCTAAGGTGGACACTGTACTTTCAAAAAACCCTGGATATGAAGAACTACAAAAGGTTGTTGCTGTGATGAGTGGTGAATCAACAGTGAAGATTAACTTGGACTTATCCCCAGCAGACATTGTGAAATTGAATTATGTACCAGTTACTTCTTGTGACGTCGAACGCTCTTTTAGTCAGTATAAATCTTTCCTCAGAGACAATAGAAGAAGATTCACTTTTCAGCACTTGAAAGAAATGTTTGTAACCTATTGTTATGGTAACAGACAATAAAAATTGTGTTTTCTTGAAACTACATTGGAAGATAAGGTACGTCCATTATATTTTTTGTTTAGTTTGATTAAAATGTACCAATATTTAACGTACATAGTCATTTTTTTATAATTTTAAGTCCATATTTAATTCCATATTTTGGTAAAAATCCATATTTAATTCCATATTTTGGTAAAAATAACTACATATATATTTACATATTTCATATATTTTTAGTCCATATAAATCCGTTCCCTGATCATCACCATCAAGCTGACAACAATCAATAACTTAGGAATTACACATCTTATTTTAAGCTGCTCATGGATATAATTATTATTATGATCAAGATGCAAGACAAGCAACTCAGTGCGACCAAGCGTTGAGCAGTATTGAATGAGATGAAGGTGATAATGCCGGTGAAATGAGTCCGGGGTCCAGCACCGAAAGTTACCCAGCATTTGTTCATATTGGGTTGGGGGAAAACCCCGGAAGAAACCTCAATCAGAAAACTTGCTCCAACCGGGAATCGAACCCGGGCCACCTGGTTTCGCTGCCAGACGCGCTAACCGTTACTCCACAGATGTGGACTGTATGTATGTATGTTAAAGGAGAATGGAGAAAGATACACAACGCAGAACTATACTCATTGTATTCTTCACCTAACATAATTAGGAACATTAAATCCAGACGTTTGAGATGGGCAGGGAAAGTAGCACGTCTTATGGGCGAATCCAGAAATGCATATAGAGTGTTAGTTGGGAGGCCGAAGGGAAAAAGGTCTTTGGGTAGGCCAAGACATAGATGGGAGGATAATACTTGTAGTTATTAAAATCGATATGAGGGAGGTAGGATATGATGGTACGTACTGGATTAATCTTGCTGAGAATAGAGACTGATGGCGGGGTTATGTGAGAACGGCAATGAACCTCCGGGTTCCTTAAAAGAAGCCATATATATATATATATATATATATATATATATATATATATATACGTATGTACATTCGGTATGTATGGTATGGCCTCTTCTCCCCCCCCCTCTCTCTCTCTCTTACTGGCAATTTAATTTAAATTTTTGTTTATTTAACGACGTTCGCAACTGCCGAGGTTATATCAGCGTCGCCGGTGTGCCGGAATTTTGTCCCGCAGGAGTTCTTTTACATGCCAGTAAGTCTACTGACATGAGCCTGTCACATTTATGCACACTTATATGCCATCGACCTGGGCCGGGATCGACCCGCAAACTCGAGCATAGAAGGCCAGTGCTATACCCACTGCGCTGCCGAGGCCGACCCCATTGTCAATGATTCAGTAATAATGTGCAACAATAGGCCTACTTAAAAAAATCAATCAAACCATAGAGAAACTGGGCCATTTTGCTGTTTTATATCCTTTTCCTAAATTAATTGCATTTAGAGAGGGAGCACTACGACCCAGCACTGCTACCTTTAAAGATCTACACGATTTAGTATCGCATGCGTATTTTACAGTAATTTCCTACAAGCTTAGTGATCTGAATTATGTATTACTTACTGCATATGCTTATTTATGATTTGGTTTGTAAAAATACACACAAATGTGTTAAAACGGCACAATTACGCTGTTTCCAATTATGTATCGTGTTAATATAATTTATTTAACCTGTGTACCTGCGTATATTCTGCATCTTTTGTAGTAATACTTTCTCTCGTGTAAATCTCGGCAACCGGTTATAGTTAAATCGATGAAAATTCACACAAACCTCATATTTTGGACCATTGTACTTTCTCTCTAATAGATCTATCCCCTGGGTGAGCGATAGTACTACTGGTCAGTTACAATAGTAGACAATTTTGTGATAAGAAAGATCTTGTAGTGAAAAGTCTCCTGCCAGTACTTCGTCCTCCTCCGGCACTGCTTCATATTCGCCATATCTATTATTAAAAACTGTCAATAAATAAAGTCGGGACGAAATTGAAATACAAACTGCTGAGCCATTTATACCCGAACCCAAGCTTTCAGAAGTCGAAATTTCGATATAAAATCTGAAAAAGTACAAGTCTCCAGGTATCGATCAAATTCCAGCAGAATTAATACAAGAGCGTAGAAGTGCATTATATAGCGAAATTTATAAACTTGTACTTGCTATTTGGGAAAAGGAAATTGTACCAGAACAATGGAAGGAGTCCATAATTGTACCTATTTTTAAAAAGGGGGACAAAACCAACTGTGGTAACTTTCGAGGAATATCACTTTTGTTGACGTCGTACAAAATTTTGTCCAATATTCTTTTGAGAAGATTAACTCCGTACGTAGATAAAATTATTGGGGATCATCAGTGTGGTTTTAGGCGTAATAAATCGACTATTGATCAGATTTTTTTGTATTCGACAGATAATGGAGAAAAAATGGGAGTATAAGAGTACAGTACATCAGTTATTCATAGATTTCAAAAAGGCATATGACTCGGTTAAGAGGGAAGTATTATATGATACTCTTATTGAATTTGGTATTCCCAAGAAACTAGTTCAATTAATTAAAACGTGTCTCAGTGAAACATACGGCAGAGTCCGTATAGGTCAGTTTCTATCTGATGCTTTTCCAATTCACTGCGGGATAAAGCAGGGAGATGCACCATCACCTTTACTTTTTAACTTCGCTTTAGAATATGCCATTAGGAAAGTTCAGGATAACAGGCAGGGTTTGGAATTGAACGGGTTACATCAGCTTCTTGTCTATTCGGATGACGTAAATATGTTAGGAGAAATCCACAAACGATTAGGGAAAACACGGACATTTTACTTGAAGCAAGTAAAGCGATCGGTTTGGAAGTAAATCCCGAAAAGACAAAGTATATGATTATGTTTCGTGACCAGAATATTGTACGAAATGGAAATATAAAAATTGGAGATTTGGGCTATCCTTCGAAGGGGTGGAAAAATTCAAATATCTTGGAGCAACAGTAACAAATATAAATGACACTCGAGAGGAAATTAAACGCAGAATAAATATGGGAAATGCGTGTTATTATTCGGTTGAGAAGCTTTTATCATCTAGTCTGCTGTCAAAAAATCTGAAAGTTAGAATTTATAAAACAGTTATATTACCAGTTCTTTATGCTTGTGAAACTTGGACTCTTACTTTGAGAGAGGAACATAGGTTAAGGGTGTTTGAGAATAAGGTGCTTAGGAAAATATTTGGGGCTAAGAGGGATGAAGTTACAGGAGAATGGAGAAAGTTACACAACGCAGAACTGCACGCATTGTATTCTTCACCTGACATAATTAGGAACATTAAATCCAGACGTTTGCGATGGGGAGGGCATGTAGTACGTATGGGCAAATCCAGAAATGCATATAGAGTGTTAGTTGGGAGACCGGAGGGAAAAAAGACCTTTGGGGAGGCCGAGACGTAGATGGGAGGATAATATTAAAATGGATTTGAGGGAGGTGGGATATGATGATAGAGACTGGATTAATCTTGTACATGATAGGGACCGATGTCGGGCTTATGTGAGGGCGGTAATGAACCTTCTGGTTCCTTAAAAGCCATTTGTAAGTAAGTAAGTAAGTCAATAAATAAAGAAAGATACCTAGAAAGTCATTTGCGCTATGCGAGGTTCTCAACACGAAATGGTGTATTTTGTGAGTTGACTGGGAATCGAACCGCCTCCACCCGAGTAAAGGAACTACAAGTAGAGCTTCGCTTCACTCCACCACGAGGAGACAACCCTCAACGATTTAAGACAATGGTATAATCAAAAGCACGGCAAAGATGGGCAGCTAGAGGTGTGCTAAATCGACAATATAGTTTCCTTTTAAAATTAAACTACTGAGACATGTTTAAAAGGCAGAAAGCAAACCAGTTTCCATTTAAAGCTATTTCTCTGCTGTATGTTCCACTCCACACTGCGTCGCGTGCACATGTGGAGGGTACAATGTTCTTATATCCGACAGTACACAAGGAAGAAATGCGCTGAGAACAAGAAGGACATATGTCAGTTTTACGCGACTGAAAACAACTTTAAATTCAATTCTCAAGGAAGATACGGTAATACACACCAGTATAAATATGTCGTGAAGTGAGTACTATCATCGACTATGAGATTTACAGCGAATGAACTAAACAATGGAAGATAAAAACCGCCAGTCAGTACCACAAATGTTCTGCAGCCACCGGCGTTGCTGCACTGGGTCGTCGGTTCGATTCCCTCTTGGGCGGATTACTGATTAGCAGGCTTCGAGACTTCGGACCCAATAGAGCAGTTCAGTTCCCTCCGCATAACGTCGTACTGAGTATAGTAGTAAAGCGTACAGTGGGTGGGGGTACTGTAGAATGAATGCCAACAAATACGCAAAGGAAAACGCTCTGGATTTGAAGGTTCTGAGGAATAATTTGGTTTCCATACAAACTGTGTCTGAAACTATTACACGGTTTGAAAAGTCAGAGCAAGAGATACCGGAAGCCCTCAAATTAATTTAGAAAATGATGCAGAGAAGTAATGAGACATCAAGTACACCGGTTACTGAACGTGTAAAACAGAAGTGGAAATCAATTTTATGTAAAAATAACGGATATGGAACATTGTGTAACATAAACAGCAAATTAGTGGACATAGAGTCACCCGAGAATAAAGAGACTGCAATGATGTTAGGTTTTTTCGTTTTGCTCCTATCACGTCATGCGACGTAGAGCGCAGCTTTCTACAGTAGCTACAAACTTTGGCAGATAACCGAAAAAGATTTACGTTTGAGACACTGAGAATGTATCTTGTAGTAGGTACATTGCAATTCGGTACTGTAACTGCACTTCCTAAAGACGACCAATAGGATAAATTGAAAAATTAAAATTGCTGCATCCTTATTTCCACAATTAACACTGTGTATAATTAAACATAAATGCTTATAAAAGATAGGAGAATAAATGCTTTTCACATTCTTTTGACATTATCATTGTGTAATGTATATTTACTTTTAGAAGGTACATATGTGTGTGTTTCCCCATACTACCGTACTCTTCTCTAAATAGCAACGTTGTTACTTGAACACATCTCTATCTACCTGCAGCGAGTCAACAACCTATAGTGCATGCATAGTAAACTTATTGTATCGCGTCCAAAGTCTCGAAGCCTGCTGATTAGGTTTTTTCGGTGATTTTGTTCAACTGGGAGGCGAAGACCACCTAATAATAGCGTAGTTAAATAACTAATTACCACAATCTACAGAACATAAGAGCTTCATATTTTATATTAGATCCATCTAAATCTGACTAGTGTACCCGTAATATGTAGCTAGTCGGCGATGTATGCAATAGAGGGGAAAAGGAACTGGCCACCCTACCCCATTATCTCCTGGGCTAGTTGTCTCATAAGTGGTGCCTTCTTGGTATCACGTGTGAGGTTCATACCTATATTCGGACAGTTGAATAAACAACAATAATTTGAGTTGGGAACAAATGGATGGAAGAAAATAAATAGAAACTACTAAAAATAAAATTCTATAAACAGAATACAAAAATTATAGGCTAATTTATAATAATGATATAAATAAAGAAATACTGTAATAGCGCACAATCAAATTAGTATGTTCCCAAGTAAACACATAAATGCAACTATTTTTGTCACACATATTAGGCCTAATAGAACTTTGGATTTGCTGCTATAAATCTCATATACGTATTAGTAGATTACGGATTTTAGGTTAAATGCCTATTTTTTTTTCTGTAGGGATAAATTAAAACAAGTTTAATATTTTCATATTTCGCTATACAAAATATGAACGTTTGAAAGAGATTTTAAGGTGCCTAAAAATGCCTTTGTCCATTGAGACCTATTTTTTAAGGTTTTAGAGCCTAAAATTGCCAATTTCTATTTGTTATGTAGGCCTATGTGTTTTTAAATTTTCGTGTAGCAGTGAAAGAGAAAGTTTTGAATGTCATGGGATGAATATGATTAATATCCTGTAATAGTTTGGTTGTAGGAATGAAGACATTTCTGAAAAATGTCTGGTTATGTTAAGCACTGGAGCAGACAGTAGGAATGTGATGAATCGGGAGGATGTAGTTTTTCTTAAAGAAGTCAGTATGGTAAATAGGCCTATTGCTAGATTTATGTATGCATCCACTGCTTCGGTATCATTAGGAAGAACTTTTTCGCTTATAAAATGGTTCGAACAAAAGAAAGTTTCACAATAGAAAATTAAAGAAAAACGTTATGTATTGCAATGTCAATTATGGATTTGTTAATTGTAAATTCATTGGTAAATTAATTAATTTAATTGTAATATTAGCACTTAATGTATTAGCAACCTTAGAGCAATGAGGCCGATGAATTCGTTAAAAATTACGTACCGTTATTCACGATTTAAAACTTAACGAAAACAAAGTTTCTAACCGAAATATATTTTTTTTTTTTACTGTTTTGTCACTGTATACCATAATACCCACTAAATAATTGCATTTTTATAGTTACTTACTGTAGTTTGTGTAGAAATAAATTACATTTTAGCTGCATAAAATAAGTAGGCCTAGTATTTGTAGCTGCTTGAAAGGGTATTTTTAGATCTATGTTTTAGTGCGTATTTTGATCAATTCAGGGCCTATTTTAGGTGCCTAAAGTTACTTTTTTAAGTGCCTAAAAATCCTAAATCTAGTTATTAGTTAATTTTAAATATAGGATAGTAATATAAAAAGAACTTGATTAGATTTGCCCTTTGTGTTCATTGCGCCTATCTTTTTTACGTCAAAAGGGCGCATTCATTAAATAATCCTAAAACTTGGCTCTTAAATTAGTTCCAGAAACTTACTTACCGTTTTTCTCGTCGGTATTCTCTTCTAACGCTTAAAATTAGTGAATCACATTTGAAGAGATGGGTTCCAAAATGTCCTAAGTCATTTCTTCCTTTTTAGATTCTAACTTGTTTTATTCACGTTTTAATTTAGCGTTTTCAAACCCATATATAAACTGTGTAGGTTTATTTAATTCTCTCCTAAGTCTTGATTTAAGTCCGTAAAAAAAAAAAAAAAAAACATGTGCAGGCACTATGGGCGTCAAATTTGATTTATCAGTTTTTATCATTTTTCTTATATGTCATTTGGACTTAACTCAGTTTGAAATCCATCTCTTCATTTATAGATTAAATACGCTGGTGTCAGAGCTTTAAACACATCTTTCTGTCTAAGCGTTTCTAAGGATACAGTGCCCTGTGAATAAATCCACCATGATTTTAAAGTCCGACTCTTTGAGGTGCAAAACTTTCAGTTAGTGAAGTTCACAGAGGGTCTTATAAATTACCCCTTGAAATGACTTCTTGATTGTTGCGTAAATTGGTACAAAATAAGTTCATAAAATTCTAACTAATGCAAAAAATAAATACTTTGTCATTGCAATGCAATTTTGTAGGCCTACCTATTAGCTGTACTAAGACACCACAGTTAGGCTCAAATTATAAATTATTTCGGGAAGTGCTTTTCTATGTGAACTGTAATGAAAAATAAAGGAATATTTCATACATACGTAGGTCTACATTCTTAACATCAGACTTGCTCACTCGCTCTCTCTATTTAAGGAGGGGGGATATACACGTTTAAGCACTAAAAAAATTAGGGAATTTAATATATATATTTTTTTCTCAGCAACTAAAGACTCTCTCACCTTACAATTTGACATTCTCAGTATTCAATGCTTCTGCAATTATAGACTATTTTCAGATTTACTAAAAGTTTCACCATTATGAGTAATTATCATAACAAAAAAGTGGACTTTTTGTACACTGATGTGCCGTTTTTATGATAATGTCCACAAATATGAATTTTTGAGTCACTATTTTTATATTTATTTCTAAATATCAAACGAACAATATGAACTACAATCTTTGAAATGTCTACAATAGAAGTATTTTTTTAAATTTCTTATGAGAAGTTACATTTTTAATATTTTTGGGTGAAAAAAAGTAAAAAAAAAAACTATAAATGTTACAGCAATAATTGTAGTTCATCTTGTTCACAAGTATGAAAGACAGCTGCATGCAAAATTTTACTGCGGTATATTAAAAACTTACCGAGTTATCACAAAAACGGTTTTGAAAAATACAAGTTACGGGAAATGAGCGTTAAATATACCTTATGTGTGTAGAGCTAAATAGTGCACGCTCACACGTTTGTGGTCATATCTACCAGAATATTGTATACATCGTAAAAATTCCTTCACCGACAATGACAAAAAGATAAATGTCAGATCTTCATATAAAAATAAATTGAAAAATTATTTTTGACCCTCAAACCTGTATAATTATCCCCCCTTAAGGAACTCGCGATTATGCTATGCACAATTATTACGAACTTAGTTCCCAGCATATCAGTAACTTGTACAAAATGGAGTGTGTAGAATTAACAAGCTAGCTTCAGTAAATAAAATAAAACCGCATATAGTAAAATAACATTTTATTTGTAGATTCTAACACGTTCTGGCCAAGAAAATTGAACAAGATAGGCCTATAATTGAGAGAAGTCAATGACACAAATTCAATAGAAAAAGACTACATAATTTATCATAGTGAGAAATTGTGAAAGGTCAACATTCGCCTTTTTCAAGACAGTGTGCGAGCAGCCATCGATTAGTTCGTATGGGGAGTTGAAAGGAACCTACTCCACAGTAGCTATAGCCCACGATCACCCAGAATAACTTTCCGCTTTTAGAACACATCCCTCTAAACTTCTCCTCGTCTGGCGTCTCAACTTGTCTTACGTGATCACCAGAAAGCAAAGTTTTTACAAACCACCATCACCAATAAATAATTAAAAAAAAAAAGAAAATTCATTTTCAGGCATAACGTCTCAAACCTACTGAATGTAATATCGACACAAAAATTCCAATAGCTAGTTCAAATGAAAGTGTACAGGGAAATTTTGGCGAGCTAAAGTAATTAAAATGAATTAATTTGGCAATTCGAAGTTAATTGTAGTAAATGTTGAATTTCGTATTTTTGTGTTTTGTGAATCTATATTAATATAAAAATGTAATTTAAAAATTAGAAGGTACACAAGTATAACCATTCCTGAATATCGAACATGTGTAAAACTGTTAGAAAATAATCAATATGCCTTAGACAAATGAGGTGTACGAATCTGGGTTTTAAAAAAAAAACTAATATTCTAATATGTCTTGTTTCATTACGATATAAGGGACCCCCAAACAAACGGTGAAGTACATCTAGCATACAGAAAGAATTCTAGAAAGATGTAAGCCTCGTGAAATAACTACTTCAGTAGTATATAAATGTTAAATAGAGAACAAATGAAAAACAAAATGTAGCAGTACTTACAGATAGTTTCACAGTATCCCAAGTTACATGTGGAACATGCTGATCATCAGGTGTGCATAGTATGAAAAGATGACATCCTGCCTTCGATCACGAAGTACACGGGACTATTTTATGCTGTCCTCACAAATGATAAAGTCCCGCAGTCTACACTTATACGAAAACGTAGAACTCACGTCCATTTTGTCCAGTTTGTTGCAGTATGTGACACATTATTTTCTTCAGTCGTTATAAAAGTTGCAGTTACCACATTATCACTGTATAGCACACAGATATTTGTAGACGAAAAACAAAGCAACATTCACTAGTAAATAAATATTCCTGATCACATATCTCACGACTTGCGTTCCATTGTTGATAAAGTGGCGATCTTCAGTTTTCACATCATGTGTGCAATCGTTTCCAAGTTGTATATGCACATGCGGAAGTGTCCACATATTCGCACAGTGTTGGTATTGTGTTATTTTACGAGTGTGTGTAGAAATTGTGCACAGGTCAGCCAAGCAACCACCGCGGAACTAAGTCCAACAACAACTGGATAGCTCCTTACTGCAGCCTTACCCACTCATTGAGAAAAAGAAGAAGGACACCAGGCACGCGGGAAGGAGAAAGGTAGGGAGGGAGCGAAAGAGGGAGAGAGGATGTGGTGGTGGGAAAAACTCGCTCGCTATAACATTTCTCCTCTCTCAAACAACATGTCTGGGTTGGTGGAGACAAAAAAATTACATACTCGGAGTTTGAACCCCCTCCCATCTCTTATACGCTATGGTATTAAAATCTGTTTCCACCCTTCCCCCACCTCCCGGCTTTCTCTCAGTTCACGTCGTGTGTCATTCATGAAAGAGAGAAAAGTTGACTGATTCATCGACGTTAATTATTACGTTTTCATGCAGAATGCCGAGAGAGATTTCACATGGAAAAATGCGGGCTGGAGCATTCCTCTGAACATAACTGTACTGTGACGTTCTGTCAATTATATATATCTTTACTAATAAATCTGTAGCCAAAATTTTTCTGGTAATTTTCGATTTTTAAAAAATAATTCGTGTTAACATGTATAATTAACCATCCTGAAACCGAAAAGCGCTTTTTTTTTTAATTTTTGTTTATAAGTAGTAGTATTTAGTAGTATTTATTTATTTAACCTGGTAGAGATAAGGCCTTCAGGCCTTCTCTGCCCCTCTACCAGGAGATTCCAACTAATATTATGAAGAATAAAATTACAATTAGTATTAAGTTTACAATTACAATTACAATAAAAATCAAAGTACGAAAAGATTACCTGACTAATTAAAGCTATCTAATTTATCATAGAAAAACAAAGAATATTTTATATTTAATAAACTACAAATTAAACCTAGAATAACAAAATTGTATAGTGATGAAATTACCGGATATTGAAATATTTTGTGATAGATTAAGGAAACTATTTACAAGAAATCAATTACTGACCAAGTGCCTAGTAAGTTTGCGTTTGAATTCAATTTGATTTCGACAGTCCCTGATGCTAGCAGGTAGCGAATTCCAGAGTCTTGTGAAAGAGAATGAGTATGAGGAGGTGCGATGGGATGGTATTGTTAGTATTGTTTCATGGCGAGAGCGTGTGTTCAGATTGTGGTGGGAATAAAGGTAAGTGAAGCGAGACGACAGGTACGAAGGAATAGAAGAGTTCAAGATTGCGAAGTGAAAGAGAAGTGAATGTAAATTTCTTTTCTTATCTAGCTTAAGCCAACCTATTGCTTCCAAGGATGGGGTAATATGATCATATTTACGAACATTGCTTACAAAACGTACACACAAATTATGAGCACGTTGAAGTTTCGTTTTGTTGTCGCTGGAGAGGTCAGTCAGTAAAATGTCAGCATAGTCAAAATAGGGAAATACAAGCGTCTGCACAAGGGACTTTTTTAAGCAAGAGGGGAGATGAACATTTATCCTTTTTAGCACATGGATAATAGAATATATTTTTCTGCAGGTTTCTGTGATTTGCAAGTCCCAGTTGAGATTATTATCCATGTAAATGCCAAGATTTTTTACTGAAGAACTGAAAGGGATATGCACTGTAGGCCTACTTACTTTAACGGGGGAAATGTCAAGGTGTTTTACAGCGTCGGTTTGCCGTTTGTGTCCTAATATAATGCTTCTGTCTTTCCAGGATTGTCTGTCTGTCTGTATGTTTGTTACCTTTTCACGCGATAATGGCTGAACTGATTTATATGAAAATTGGAGTATAAATTAAGTTCGTTGTAATTTAGATTTTAGACTATATGGCATTCAAAATACTTTATTTAAAAGGGGGCTTATAAGGGGGCTTGAATTAAATAAATCGAAATATATCCCTTATTATTAATTTTCGTGAAAAATGTTGCATAACAAAAGTTTTTTTTATTATTTCCGATAAGTTGTATTCTATGCAAAATTTTGATACGACTGATATTTAATGAGATAAATGAGTTTTAAAATTTATATAACAAGCCATCTAAGGCGCTGTAATGAAATAAAAAACAAATGACTTCGTCTATAAGGGGCCTTGGACAACAACAAACGAAAGCTATTAATCATAGCCTACAGAGAATATTTCTGTATTTGTATGAAGTAATATCGATTAAAGGATATGCAAGACTTTTAAAATAACAATATAATACATTTTCACCGCCGCCTCAGATTATAGCGTTGTTGTTCCTGCAATAACTCCTATGTGCAAAATATAAAATTTTTGAGTAGGAAGAAAAAACACATTTATTCATTCCATGGCAAGGGTACATAGGAGATCGTGAATTCTTACATTTTCGAAAGAAAGAAAATATAATTACATATCATCATATATGCTGTATCACTATTTAAGTTATATGAAGGGTTCAGAACCATAGTGGGCCAAGCGCCATTTACTTAAAACGTAGAAAACAAGGGTTAAAATTAAGTTATTACCATAATTCAATGGAAACATATTATAGCAAGTAATATAAAGTATACACAATAAATCTAAATGATGTCAATCTTCATTAAACTATGGTTGCATGTAATAACAATTAAGAAACATGTTAAAGGAATTGTCATTGCACCAAATGAGTGGTCTTTGGACCAAAATGTTTGCATTTTAATTATTTAAATACAATTTAAATTAAGTAACATATTAAACGATTTATCCTTCTATCAAACACGAATATTCCCTGGATCAAATGTCCTATTTTAATTATGTAATTACTTTATATTTATTTCTAACGGGTGCAGCGGAGCGCACGGGTACGGCTAGTGTAAGCAATAAAGGAAAAACAGCGACATAAAATATTTAGGTCTAATATAATATCGAAACAATATGTTTCTGGACAATTTTTTCTCCCGTAGACTAAGGTGCTTAGGAAAATATTTGGAACTAAGAGGGAGGACTAAGGAAGAGACTAGTGAAGTGTTTTGTATGGAGTGTGGCATTGTATTGGGCAGAAACATGGACTTTACGACGAAGTGAAGAGAAGAGAATAGAAGCATTTGAAATGTGGATATGGAGAATAGGACGTGTGAAATGGACAGACGGAATAAGAAATGAAGCTGTGTTAGAAAGAGTGGGTGAAGGAAGAATGATGTTAAAACTGATCAGGAAGAGGAAAAGGAATTTGTTGGGTCACTGGCTGAGAAGAAACTGCCTACTGAACGATGCAATGGAAGAAATGGTAAACGGGAGAAGAGTTCGGGGTAGAAGAAGATATCAGATGATAGACGACATTTAAGATATATGGATCATAATATGAGGAAACAAAGAGCAAGGCAGAAAATAGGAAATACTGGAGAAAGCAAGGTTTGCAGTGAAAGACCTGCCCTTAGACAGAAAATTGAATGAATGAATGAATGAATGAATGGATGAATGAATGAATGAATGAATGGATGAATGAATGAATGAATGAATGGATGGATGGATGGATGAATGAATGAATGAATGAATGAATGAATGAATGAATGAAGTTACAGGAGAATGGACAAAATTACACAACACAGAAGTGGACGCACTGTACGAATATTTTTCACCTAACATAATTTGGGACATAAAATCCAAGCATTTGAGATGATCAGGGCACGTATGGAGTATTAGTTGGAAGATCTGAGGGGAAAAAGATCTTCGGGAAGCCGAGAACTAGATGGGAAGAAGTCCACACCTGTGGAGTAACGGTTACCGCGTCTTACCGCGAAATCAGGTGGCCCGAGTTCGAATCCTGGTTGGGGCAAGTTACCTGATTGAGGTGTTTCCCGAGGTTTTCGCTCCACCGAACATCAGAAAATGCTGGGTAACTATCGGTGCTGGACCCCGGACTGATTTCACCGACATTATCACCTTCACTTTATTCAGACGCTAAATAATCTGAGATGTTGATACAGCGTCGTAAAATAAAAAAAAGATTGGAGAATAATATTAAAATTGATTTGATGGAGGTGGGATATGATGGTAGGGACTGTATTAATCTTGTTCAGGATTGGGACCGATGGCGGGCTTATGTGAGGGCGGCAATGAACCTCCGGGTTCTCTAAAAGCAGGTTGTAAGTAAGCAATAAGAGAATGGGAATAACTGCACAAATCAGGCCTTAAACTAACGATAGGCTGTTTATCAAAGAACTGTGCGTTCATTTTCATTACTTTTAAAAGCGAAAAAAAAAATGTATTTTAAGGGCGCAAAATTCCCGCAAGAAATAATAATTATAATAGACCATGAAATCTTTATGTAAGAAGCACGTTCCAATCGATCACAAACCATAATCATGTTTTGGAAAAATCAAGATGCATAGGGTACATTAAAATTGAATAACTTCAATCATTTTCGTATATACGGATAGATTAGCAGAGGATTAACAATGCGAGAAAGGGACACGTAAGGCAGCGGAACATGGGCTCAGACCTGTGAAATTAAGGTTGTAAGAGTAGTTGAACATCATTTAAGAAGACATTAAGTAGTGATATCAGAAAAGATTATTACCGATTACTGATTGTCTGGAAGAAAATAAAAGAACTGAAAGGTTCATATGTATAGACTAAGCAGGACGGAAAATATTCGCATCTCCTTGCTTTAGCCCGCAGTGAATTGGAAAAAACATCAGACAGAAACTGGCCTATACGGACTCTACTATTAAGTTTCAATGAAACACATTTCTGTTAATCAAACTAGTTTCTCGGGAATACCAAATTCAATAAGAATGTTATATAAATCTTCTCTCTTAACCGAATCATATGCCTTTTTGAAATCTATGAATTACTGATATACTGTATCCTTATACTTCCATTTTTTCTCCAATAGGCCTATCTGTCGAATGTAAAAAATCTGATCAATAGTCGACCTATTACGCCTAAAACCGCACTGATGACAACATTTGATACAGTGATCAAAATATCTGTGTTGTAATAAAGGGCTTAGATTCAGACCATGAATTGAACAAGAGGATGAAAAAAGAAATGAAACTATGCTACTGAGAAAATTATTAAACATTTATCAAAGAGCCATCTTAAAAGAAACAGCCATTCACACGGGCCATTGGTGAACCGCATTATATGTCCTTTCTAACTAGCAACACGTTGCTATAGTTAGCACTTGCTTTGCTTTCATAGAGAATATTACGCAATTTAAACATTACATTCATGACGAATTCTCTTGGGAGGTATATTTGTTCTAATATAAAAAGTGTTATGGAAGAATAGATGTTTACAGTCATGTTTTATCTTACATAAGAGATTGGTGTCA